>NW_008352153.1:2306959-2317939 GCF_000622305.1 Nannospalax galili | reverse complement strand
TGGCATCTTCTAAGATGGTTCCAAATTTTGCTATGGTTTTCTGTCTTCTCAGTTATACAAATAAATCAGACATAAAAACAAATTTTATTGAAAACAATTCCAAAGTACTCTCAGTCCTATGTTGATTATTGGGCATCTCTGCTCCAGTCCTCTAATTCCATTATCTCAAGAGAAGAATGAACTGCACTTTCATTTACAGTTATCCATGGATCCTCTTTAGCCATGAGGTGACCCTCAGCTCCTTTCTTAGCTGCTTTGATTGTTAAAAATGTCTGCAAGTCCTGCTGGAATCTGTCCTCTGAGAAGACCACAGGAGCTGACAGAGGTCGCTGCCTGAAATCACACAAACTGGCAATATTTATTTTCAAAATAGACACCTTTTTTTTCCCAAGGCTGTAAATCCCACCCCCTTTTTTTCTAGAAATAAAATCTGATCTACAAAGGAAGAAAAAGAAAATGGAAGGATTACAGTAGTGAAAGGAGGAAACGGACAATAGCAAATTCCCAGAGGTGACAAAATGCTGTCGGTATATGATGGATAAAGAATGTAGTCTCACATGGGAAGTAACTATCTTTTAAGCATTTATTTTAAATATCCAGCTCTTCCCAAACATTTACAATTATAAGGAAGGTAGTTTTACTGAAGTCCATTATTTCCTCTTAGCAGGAAAAAAAAAAAAGTAGAAGAAGCTAAAACCCAGTCATCTCTGTACTATCAGGTTTACTGGACTGTGAGATGGAGTCTCCTCGAGCCCGTTGCCCTGAACTTGCTGTACAGCCGAGGATGCCCCTGGGCTTCTCATCCTCCTGCCTTCCTGCCTCCCCGTCTCGAAGGCTGGGATTGTAGGTGCGCACCACTAAACCCCTGGCAATTCCTGGACCTCTTTGTCTTCTTATAAAACACACTTTCTAACTCAATTTCAGGGGTTTCCCAAGAGCCCATTGCTTAACTGACGCCAAAAGCACTACAAGAACTACATCCCGTTCAATATCTAAGAAAGACTGTGATGAGTTCTGAGTGAACAGAGAAGGCATTTTCCCTAACGCACCACTTTAATATTTCTCTTCTTTTCCACGAAGGGTATTCAAGCAGTTTTCCTGGAAATGGTGATGCTGCTCACTGTCATGATAAGAAGACAGCACCTGCCTTGTAGAGACGCTTAAGCCAATGGAAAATAACAGAAAGATACTAAAGCAGATTGCCAGAATAGTTCTGGAGAACTTTCTACCTCAGAGGATATCTTTTTTATTTACTTATTATTTATTATTTTTTTATTTATTGGTCTTTTTGAGATAGGATTTCTCTGTAGCCCCAGATGGTCTGGAACTTGCTATGTAGACCAGACTGGCCTCGAACTCACACTGTGAGATCAGCCTGCCTCTGCTTCCCAAGCACTGGGATTAAAGGTGTGCGCCAACACAACAGGCTCAAAGGAGGGTATCATTTAAAAAAAAAAAAATCAGCTCTGCAGTTTACATTTATCAGGAGGAAATCCTGGTACTTGCCTTACACCTGACAAATCTGTTTCCCCACCAAGCCATCTTCTGGTGAAACGTTCTCAGTGAAAGTTCTATCCACCAAAACAACTTTTTCAACCCTCACCTGTGGATGGTTGTGTTGCTCTGTTTGTCTTTTGAACATTAGTTAAATATGGACAAAACCTATGGTTGCAAGATTATTCCAAGGCTTGCTTTCTTCAAAGTCCTTCAGCAAAAATGTATTTCCATTCTATATAGTCCTAATCAGGAGTAAAAATTCATTAATGAATAGCCTCTGCCTGGAAGAGAATCTGACAATAACCTGTCCTTTTGTCCTTTATACACAAATAACATGCAACTATACACAAAGAACATGCAAATTTTCAGTGGATTGAGCTTTTAAAATGCTCAAGTTCTTGAAATGAAGGACCAGGGAAAGCCTTGATTCATGTTCATAAGCTTTATTTTCAATAACTGTAAAATTCTAAAAAAGAAAATGAACACATAACACGGAATGGACATTTGTCATCCCTCCCCCCAAAATCTATAGATGTGACATTTTAAGTTTGTATTGATTATAGGAACCAGAATGTCCTTCACACATGTCCCCCTAGTAAACAAGTATTCTAAATGTTAATTTATGTTTGTCCAGGCAAAACTGAAGAGGCCAATTCAGCCAAGGGTGTTAAATGATTTGAGAGGGATTCGTCCACAGTGTTTACTTCCTAACACTTACCTAGAAACCACATTTCTGAAAATTAGGTTTGGCAAGAGTTTGTTTTCAGTCAGGTATGATGGTGTGCACCTTTAGGCCTAGCACTCAGGATACTTCAATGAGTTATTGAGGCTCAACTATATCATATGAACAAATAAATTTACTCTAAAGCCATTGTTTTTTCATTAAATATGTAACTACTAAAATATGGACTTTTAAACTGGACGGTTAAATTTAGCTAAAGGTTTTTGATATCACCACCACACTCCATCAAGGAGGTTTAGAGCTGATAGGACTCAGAAAAACATATTCAGAGAAAACAAATAAATCCGAGATGAACTGATACTCCACAATGTTTCAGTTCAGCTTGTTCTGAGTAAAATAGCCACATTCACAAATGTATAAGACACGAAATGGCACTGATAAAAAGCTGAAAGAAAAACCACAGACACGTGTTCACCTAAAAAGTGATCAGTGAAGCAACAATGCAGACGTCCAAGGAACCGTGGTCAGCATCAGAAATTGGCATGCCATTCAGAGTTTACAAAAGAGAACGTGGACTGTGCTGCCAAGCCGTAGTAGAAAGTAAGCTGTGCCAAGCTAAGACATTTTTCAGAATAAAGAGAAAATTCTGTCTTCAGAAATATTTCAAATAAAGCTCTGTGGTTTGAAAAGAGAAGAAAAAAGAAAAGGAATAAGAGGCCTCAACTTTCCTGCAGCTCTGTCTTCTCGTTTAGACCACACCCAGTAATATATACCATCAAATCTCTCTTTCTATAGAAATATGATGGCTCACATCCTAAAAAGTAACATAAGTTTCTCAACATTTTAATTTCATCTGCTTGGAATTGCTTTTATTTTGTTTTGAAAACTGGTCCTCATTCTGCAACCCAGGCTTATCTGGAACTTACCCAGGCTCATCTCAAACTTATGGCAATCCTTCTGCCTCAGCTTTCCAAGTACTGGTCACTTGGTAACTTCTTTAAAACTAATGACTATTGTCAAATTGGTTAATATTGATTTCTTGCTTACTAGAGAATGAAATATCAAATATGTTCATTTGCATTTTAGTAGTTACAATTGGATTCTTAAATAAGCAACTATTTAAATAAGCAAAGTATTTGAACTCCCAGACTCAATTTCCATTTGTGTGAAATGGGAACTTTACAGAAGTGTTGAAAGAGTCTGAGTAAACGTGTTGTGGATATCTTAACTATGTGTGGTAGTAGCTGTCCGTTCTCCCGAAGAACAGATAGCTATGGAAGTATGATTTTATAAGTGATTTAAAGACCATATTCACCATGAAAGCAAGACTACATCAAAAAAAAAATTCAAAATACTGAGTATGGACAAACAGGTGCTTTAGATTCTCCTTAAAATAGCTCAGAGCTTTTGAGCACCATTATGTGTTTAGTTTTAGGAAGCTCACAATAATGCCCACTTGAATCATACTAGGTAAGACTAAAAGCATTGAAGTTAGAAACTAAGACATTTCAGGTGAATGTATAAGCAATACCTTTCCAGGAAAGAATACTGCTCATCATAGAAGTAGCATATATTTGAGCATTTCTGAAGAGGATAAAATAAGCAAGTCAACACATCTCAGCAAATACTAAGTATCTATATACAAAAGGATACTAAGAGTTAGAAGGACAAGGGTCAAGTTTACCTATTCCAGAGCTTTAAACTTCTCCCACCCATCAATTCTCCTGACTTCTTGTACTCAACACATGGTGAGGAGATGAACAGTTGACAGACATCCCATATATGAAGATGTCACAAAAGGGAAAACTCTTGAAAGGGCCTATGGACCTTCAAGGGGAGGAATGTCATAGTGGATGCCTCAAGATGCTGTTGGTGGGCTCCCAATCCAGGAGGAAAAAAAAACACAATAGAGCAAACTGGATATTTCCATGGAAAAGTCAGGCCAAAGTTATAAGGCAGGAAGCCATACAGTCAAATACAGTATGCTTTCATTTATTTTCTATAACAGCATAGCCATCATAGGTACATGCATAAATAATAATAATAATAATGGAATGAGAATCTGAAAACAGCTATGGCCCTCCAGGACACACAACAACTGGACCTCTCTCAGACTATCAGCACATATGCAAATAAATAAAAACAATTTTTGTGAAAGCACTTCACAGTTGTGTACCTTATGACTCAGAAATCCTATACTTTGGAATAGCTTAACATGAATGAATTATTCTATCTTACAACAGCATGTACAAGAATGTTCACAGCAGCTGTGTGTTGATATCATATATAGAAACATGTGTTAGTACATATAGAATTGTGCAGAAATGGAGACTTTCTATGGATCTTCCATATGTTCAAAAATAACACTGGGTTGGAACTAGTATTGTATGTTTTGGACATTTTTTCATTACTGTAACCAAAAGAGATTCTACTTTTTATAATATGAAAACACTGAACTAGCAGTTCAGTTTATTTTGTTGAAATGAAGAACAGATCTGATCCTTTTTTTAAGGCTGGGGATGGTTTTCATTTTGTCATTACCAGATACATCTATCTTTCAACTTCAAAGGTGAGCACCCACAGACAAGTAGGAAAGAAAGACAAAATGGAAATTGTTATTTTAAGGGTAGAATTGTTGCTGTTAAAGGAGCTTGAAAAGAGGTGAAAAATCAAAGCTAATTAATGAAACTAGAAAGTTGGCACAAACCCGGAAACACATGGCGAGAAGAAGAACGAATCCCCAACCCCTGAAACACGTGGCGAGAAGAAGAATGAATCCATTTGCAGAGTAGGGCTGTTTTCTATGTTCACTTTTGGTTCTCACGTTGTCAACATGAGAGGGAAACAGTACCATTGTAAACATATTGATGCTGTCACAACTGTAATCAAGAATATATGCATAGAAGGTTTTTAAAATTGATTTATATATAACATTTATTTATGTATACATTTAATTTATGTAGCATTTTATGTATCCAATATGTACTGATTATAGGAATTTTGAAGCAGTTTCAAATACTTTTTGGCTCTAGACATTTGCCAAGGACTGCGTATCCAATTTTAATGAAAGTCATTAGGTAAACATAATTACTTCAATAGGTATTTACTTTGAGGACTACTTTCTGGGATTGATTTCTTTCCCAGATTGGCTTTTTGGAAGGAATTGAAGTTCTGCAGGCAATGTCCACCTTTGTGTCACAGATCAGAGGAGAAGGGAAAACAGTGTAAAATAGAGGGAATCTGGCCTGTGAGGAATAAAACCTGTTTCACCTTCAACAGTAAAAAAGCTCTACACAAACTTCATAGATACTGAGAGGTACAAACTTATTAATACTCATTTTATGCTGCTTCACAGATCAGGTATTTAGTGAGTTATTGAGTGGGACGCTTACCAGGATACAGTGCAATGTAACAAGCACTGCCTGTGATCTATTCTACAGTGAAGTGGATGTTCTCTAATTAGCAGAAAACCTATGGAACTACTGCATGGCATATGTATAATCTTATATAAAAATTATTTTTCTGAGCGCATCAAAATTATTTTGCATATTAATGCGGGAAGTAGTATTTAATTTTAGAAGTTTTAGCCATGTTGCATTTTATTTCAGTGATTACTTAAGCATTTTTAGCTAAACCTGCCAGCTTGGTATCTGTAATAATGGCACATATTAAAACCAGTCAAGCTGTTAAGTACACACTCAGATGTTTAGTGCTTCTTTAAAGTATCAGTCAGTCATTTTCCATTATACCATGGAACGTTAGCCACCATTATTACAGTGTGGGCATGCAGTCTTAATAAACACTTAATGGTAAAGGAGAAAATGTCAGGTATAGCACCTTTTTAAAATCTCCGCATCTACATTCCTCTTCTAATGTGGTTTTCCTTGGTTCAATTAATCTAGTTTCATTTGTTAAATTTGCACAAATTCTTAGCATAAAAGGATCACCAAATGTATGTTATAATTAGGTTGTAATTCTGAGCAGCAGTTCCAGTGACATTTAAGAGCAAACTGAGAGGCTGATGGGAACTTAACAACTCTGGGGAATTTAAAAACGAAATGCAAAAAGAATTAATTTATGTAAGTCTGGGAGCTGACTCTGCATAGCTACCTACAAAAGGCAAATTTCCCTAATTGTTACCCCTCTAGTTCTCGCAATTCAATTTTAATACCACGTTTGTTTAAAACTCAAGTGTTTTACTGAGCATCATTTAAATAAATTTATAAATAGTATTCGTGGGGTTGGGGAGGTGGCTCAGGTGGTAAAGCACTTGCCCTGCAAGCTTGAGGACCCAAGTTCCATTCCTTGGAGCCCATGGAAAAAGCTGAGTATAGCACAGTGTGTGCCTGAAATTCCAGGGCTGGGGAGGTGGAGCCAGACAGGTTCCTGGGATGGCTGACCAGCCAGTCTAGCTGAATTGAGCTCTAGGGTCAGTGGCAGCTGCCCCGTCTTTGGCCTCAAAACATAAAGTAGAAAGTGAGCAAAGGACACATTCTAGATAGACCTGTGGCCTCCACAGACAGGAACATGTTCCCCACACCCCCACATACACACAGATGTGCACACACACAAACACATATACACAAATATAACATATGCAAACAGTACACACAAGTACACACACACACACATACACGGAAAATAAATAGCAATTTGCTTTGCTTAAAATCTCTACCTACACTCACATATTAACCTAGTCCATTTCTGAGAGCCCATTAGTGGAGAACAATCATGTGGACATCATCAGGAACCACTGTGGAAAAGCTGTTTCCTCAGTGTCTTCCTTGTTCACCTCGGTTGAAACAAAATCCCAGTACAAAAAAATTCCAATACCTGTACCCTTCACAAAAAAAAAAAATCTGAGATACAGATTACTTATTGCACTGTGATCTCATTTTATTGAAAATAAACTGAGTTCCACAGTTTTTTAAAAGAATGCTCAAGGAGAGCAGACCAGCAGACAGCATGATCAGTCTTAGAAGCTGATCATCTCACTGGTATGATCTCAACTCAATTCTTAGCTAGTCTAGTCTTAGCTAGTCTAGATATTTTCTCATTTTGTTTTTAATTTTTGTTATGTTTCATTCTTTTGAGACAGGATCTCCCTGCAGCCCCAGCTGGTTTGGGGCTTAATATGTAGAACAGACTGACTTCAGTCTCCCAGACATCCACCTGTCTCTGCCTCCTAAGTGTTGGTATTAAAGTTGTGCACCACCATGCTGGTTAAAAAAATCTAGGTAGTTTTAGTTCCTTCTTAAGACTGTATTGAAGTTGTAAGAGATAACATAAACAAGATGCTCAGGGGTAGAAGAGGCTGAATTTATTTTGATTGAGACATTATTTCTTTGTTTTATGTAAATCCATTTTTTTTTCTAAGCTAAGTTGCACCCTGTTTAAGGGCAGTGGTTGGTGACTTGCTCCCAACTTTTCTTTTACCTGCCCTTCACATTGGAATTAGATGAACACACACCTTTAATATGTAATAATGTAGTTCAAAACCCAAATCCATTTGTCTTTAATATACTGTCACCTTACTATAGCTATATAAATACAGATATCAGTGAGCTATATTTCTTGGACCATGTACCAAAAGTGATTGAATTTCTCTTACCACTTTTATATCATCAAAATCTGTTTCATAGACTGGAGAGATGGTTCAGTGATTAAGAGCACTGGCTATTCTTGCAGAAGACCTAGGTTCAAATCCCTGCAGCGATATGGTGATGAAACAACCATTCGTAACTCCAGTTCCAGGGGATCTTGCGCCCTCTTCTGTCCTCTGTGGGCACTGCACAACATGGTGCACTTACACATACTCAGGCATAAAACTCAAAAATAAAAATTTTATATATATATATATATATATATATACACATAAATGTTTTATGTCCATTGAAACTGATTTCCCCTTGAATCATGAACTTCATACTCTATGTAAGATCAGAAAGCAGGGTCCATGTGAAAACCAATCTTTGATTGATATCTACTGAAATATAAGTATCAGACACAGAATCAGTCTTAGTTCAATAGCAGCATCACACTATAACTCACATAGTAAATAGCAGTTTTGTAAGGTAACTGTACTACTCTGTCTTTGCCGGGAATAAGAGGGAATGAAAACTGATTTAATATTTCCTAATCCTATTTTCAGAAACGTTTTCCATACTTTTTGAATACCTTATAATTTTGTGATCCTCAGATACTTGTCAAATGAATTCATACAACTCCTTGTAGTGGCAGGGGAGGAGGATATTAGAAATACAAATATTAAATATTCCAGTATGGGGACTAAAGAGAAGTCAAGAGCAGTCAGAAATCTGCCATGCTGAAGTGTCTCTCTACCTTAGTAGAAGACAGAGCACATTTTTTCTACAGTTCACAGTATATTCCCAGGACCTAGAGTAATGATTAATGCTCAAACAATAATTATTAAACACTGAGTGAAAACTAATACTGTCAAACATGTATAATTGTTAGTGTCTAATGACAAATGTGTTTAAAGAAATCCTTTTATTTATTTATTTTTATTTAATAACCACACGATTAGAAGAAGCATTTTCTTACAGCTTTAACATATTCAGTAACAATTTTCAGAGCAAGGATACATTTCGTTCAAAAGTGGCTGTAAATTTTTAGGTTCAGAGTTAAATTAATACAGTTAAACAATATTGAACTCAGTATAAACCCCGTAAGACATAAAATTGAATGTAATGCTACTAACACTTAGATGTTTGCACATGCATCTTTAATCTCTATGTATCTGATTATTATTAGTCACAGTCAGTTACATTAGGATCCTTGGCACCTTAGTATGGATATAAAGTCATCAGGTAGATTTCAAAGGTAATGTTTATCACCTCTACTAATTAACACGAAGTAAATTTTTATGCTTTCTCCTCAAATATGTCTTTTCTTTTTAATTTGTTGATTTTTTGTGTGTATATCATACAGAACATCCCAGACAATCTTATTCATCCATATTCCCACTTCCCAAATGGCACCCTCCAATAACCCCACCCCCCACTGGAGCCCATATACTCTGTCATCCCTGTTATTGTCCACTGTGTTGTCGGTACCCCCAGAAATTCCCCAGTCAGCTTCTAGAGGTCCTTGTTTTAAGAAGATTAACTGTTCCTCATCTAGCAGCAATCAGTTGTCAATATTCCTTTAGATAAGATTGGGGTATGCTGTTCATTTTCACAGTTTTTTTGTTTGGTTACTGTCTGGGATTTTTTTGGGCCACTCTGGCCAATAACTCAAAGGAGGGTATCCCCTGTCTGGCATTCTTTCTTGTTAGGTAGCCTTTAGCTATACATATGGACTCTTAAAAAATTATATCGACCTCATTAATCTTTGGTTATACTTTCCTTTTGAATGTTTAAGACCCTATAATTGGCCCAGATAAACCAATTTATTTTTACTCTTAAGGTCATTTGAGGATCTGTTCCTCAGGGGTAACATGGGATTTTGCCAGTTCTATGTGAAGATAAGTCAAAGGTCCTGCTCAACCACAGCTGGCTTCACTTGGAAGCATGGAGGAAATGTTTACTATGTGTTGACCCTCCTCTTTGTAGAGTGGACACTGGTTCAAGTCCATCTGTTGGGGTCTCCATGGCCTCCTTGATAAAAAAGACAGGTGACTACCTACAGTTACTGATCATTTTAAGAGATGCTCATAGTCCCCTGGAACTGAGTAGACCTAGGAGGGAAAAGAGAAAAACCTGTCCTTTATGTCCTTCTGTCCAAATAAGTATAGGCCTCATAATATGGCTGTTAAACATCCAAGAAGGTATCCTTTTTATATAGTAGCTCCTTGGAGCTAGTGAAGTAAGAATGTAATTAAACTCTGACTTCTGTGCTCTTTCTGTGTGGTTACACAAATACACACACACACACACAGGCATGTATTTGTGTATATGTGTGTTTCCTATTTTTAATTTTTATTTTTATTTTAATGTGTATGTGTGTATTGCCTGCATGTAAGTAAGTTAACCCATGTCATGCAATGCCCGTGGAGGTCAGAAGAGGCTGTCGAATCCCCTGGGACTGGAAATATGGACAATTGTTAATTGCCATGTGGGTGCTGGGATTCAAACCTGGGTCTTTTGCAAGAACAGTCAGTGTTCTTAACCTCTGTGCCATCTCCAGCCCGATATATGTGTGTTTCCAATTGTTGAGCTTTTACAAAGCTAAGATGTAGGCTCTAGAGTTATTACTAAGGCTAAAATTAAACTAGTGTTGTCTCCTAGTGAGTTAACTGAATTTCCTGATCTTTGAGAATGTTTGGCATATTTTAATAGACAAAGAGTCCTTTGAAAAGTATATGAAAGTATACGTTTTGTAGGGCGTCGAATACAATAATTACATGAGGATAGTTAGGAATGTTGGGAAGGCTTTCTGTAGACAGGTTGATGACAGAATGCTAGAGACAATAATTTGGATTAGAGATGTCTAAGATTGTTGTGAGCCTTAGTAAACAAAATCTTCCAGACAGTTCATTTCCTCCCAACCAAATCCTCTTCCTGTTTTCTTGTTTTGTAACAGTAGAATTGTCTTCAAAAGTAAAATTTGTCCAAATATTTCTAACATTCATATTTTTCCTTATAACCCACTATTCAGTTCTCTGCTTTACATAAACTCATAGATTAGGAAAGGAACTGATTGCTTATAACTTATTATTTTAACTTATTTTTTAACTTATTCTTGGTAATTTAATACATGAATATAGTGTATTTAAATCATATTGACCCATCTGGTCCCCCTTACAACTCCTCATTCACCACCCCTACATCCCCAACCCA
>NW_008352153.1:2286484-2306939 GCF_000622305.1 Nannospalax galili | reverse complement strand
CCTCCCCCAAGAATGCAGTTAGTACTACCTGAATGCTTATGGGTACGCAGCGCTATCCACTGGAGCACAGGAAATCTACCATGGACCACACTCATGAGGAAAACTGCTTATTCCTCTTGTACCAGCCATCAATTGCCATTGGCTCACATCTAAGATGTGGGGTCTATTGAATCCTTTCCTCTACAAGATGAGAGTTTATTGCTTGATCTTCTGTGTACTTTGTGCCAGCAATCACAACTGCTGTAAGTTCACAAGTGCATGATTTTTTTCGTGCCCAGAAGACATTATTTCTCAGCAACCTCTAACTTCTGATTTCTTATAATTCTTAACCCCAAGTACCTTTTTTTACAGATGTCAATATGTAGTCTGGAGATTTTGTAATTTGGCCTAGATCATGTGGTCAGTGAATCATACAACCAGATGTGAGCCCTATCAGGCTCCTTTCTTGTTATTCCTCATGCTTTGCACATTGAGATGGATATAAACAAGCCTACTTTAACCCAACTGAACAGAAACACTGAATCTCTAAATCTTATACTGATCTGGCAAAACCAAATGAAACCAATGAAATGTTGTGATTTTATATGAGGCAATGTTTTAAAGATTTTAACATACTAATTTAAAATTATTTGTTTTGTCATAAATAAAACATTACCTGACATTTCTTTGAGATTTTAACATAATACCTTTGCACATCTGTGTGCATTAATGACATGGGCCTTTTTTTTCTGTTGTTGTTGTGTCTTTACCTGGTTTTGGTAAATTTAGAGTGATACTGGCTTCATAGAAGAAGTTTTGGAATTCTCCCTTTGTTTCTACCTTTTTGAACAAGAAGTATTGATTTTAGATCTACTTTGAATGTCTGGTAGACTTCTGCTGTGAATCCATCTGGGCATGGGCTTCTTTTTTAATTTAAATGTATGAGTATATTGCCTGTATGTGTGTAAGTGCACTTGTGTCATGCAATATTCACAGAGGACAGAAGAGAACAACAGTTCCCCTGGAACTAGCATTACAGATGGTTGTTAGCTGCAGAGTGGGTACTGGGACTTAAACCTGGGTCTTCTGCAAGAGCAGCCAGTGCTCTTAACTGTCAAACCATCCCTCAGCCACTCTAATTCCTTATTTGTTATGGGTGTCTAAATTGTTCATCTCTTCTTAATTTTCCTTTGATGGCTTCCATAAATTTAGAAATTCATTCCTTTCAGATTTTCAAATTTAATAGAGTGTAGGTTTTTAAAGTAATCCCTTATAATTTTCTGAATGTTTTTGGTGTCTGTTGTGATATTTCCCCTTTCATCTATGATTTTTGTTAATTTTGTGTGTTCTTTCTTTCTTTCTTTTTTTTTTTTTTTGGTTAACTGGGGCAAAGCTCTGTCTATCTTTTATCTTTTCAAAGAAGCAGTATTTAGATTCATTATTTTTTTTTGCTTTCTTTGTTTCTATTTCATTTATTTCTGCTCTGATTTTTGTTATTTCTTCTCATCTGCTAGGTTCAGGCTTGGGTCTTTTTGCCTTTCCAGAGTCTTCAACTACACTGTTAAGTCATTTGTAGCTGCTCTTCCTGTTTTTTCAATGTAGGCACCTAGAGCTATAAACTTCCCTCTTAGGACTGTTTTTAAAGTGTCCCAAAGGTTTTATTGTGCTGTATTATGATTTTCACTTAGTTTCAATAATACTTTTATTTCCTTCTTAATTTATTCTTTGGCCTAGTCATCATTCAGGAATATGTTGCTTAATCTCTATGAACTTTTGTAGTTACTAGAGCTTCTTTTTCTGTTGATTATGATTTAATAATCATTGTGGTCTGATAGAATGCATGGAATTATATCAATTATTTTGTATTTGTTGAGGTTTGTTTTGTGCTCCAGTATGTGGTCAATTTTTGAGAAACACCCATGGGCTGCTGAATATAGAAAGTGCATTCTTTGGTGTTTGAGTGGTATATTTCGTAGACGTCTGCTAGGTCCATTTGTTGTATGATGTCGTTTAATTCAGATGTCTCTCTGTTTATTCTTTATACAGTTGACCTTTCTATTGGAGATAATGGGGTATTAAAGTCACCTACTTACTATCACTGACTTGGGGGTTAATCTGTGTTTTATAGTCCTGTAGCACTGTTTTTATGAAATTGGGTGCACCAGAATTTGGGGCATATATATTTATGATTCAACTGTTCTTGTTCAACTGTTCAACTGGGCTAGAATGAAGTAACCCTCTATCTCTTCTGATTATCTTTAATTTGAAGTCTATTTGGTAATGCTAAATACATTTTAAACTGTGAAATATATTTATATCTAACTTTAGGCAGACACAATGTCCTGAATCTGATACACTTTTTTTTTCTGCCCAAATCATTTGCTTTTGATTTTCATTGTGATCTCAAGTATAGGTTTCTTACAAAAATGTTTCTTACCTAAGTCATTATAGAAAATATTTACCCTTGAATGAGCTACCATTGATTATTTTAGATCTTTCCTTGATTCTAAATTATGGTGAAGTTCTGTGTAAAATTCTTAACAAATATTCTTTGATTGTATAATCACAGTAATCCTGTAAGACAAATATTATTCCCATCTTATAATGCAATCTCTAAGGCTTAGTAAATTTTCCAAAATCACAGATTCAAGCCTTGTCTTCAGCAGCAATTATGTCCAAACTGATACAAAACCACCTTAAATTATTAATTTTAAGTTGAAAATGTAGTAAACCTTGACTAGGTTTCAGAAAGACATGATTTTAAAATGAGTTAGCAACTATTTAAGTTATTACTGATGTAATCTTCCCTGATCACCAGATCCCAGAATGTGTTTGGCATAATAGAATTTGTTTAGATCTTGATATCTAAGGACCAGGATTCAAATGTCATCACAGTAACCGATTAGGTAACTTGTCCTGAGCACATTTAGTAGCCTCTTTGTTTCAGAATTTGTATTTATAAAATAGGAATTCTAGTGTACAATTATTGTGAAATGCAAAGTAAATGCCTGGCAATAGTGTCTTCTGTGTTTCACCAAATAGTAACTATCATCCTTATCCTCTTATCTCCACCTAGATAGCTTACAAATGTGCTAAATTTCTGCTTTTTTGTCCCTTTCCCCTTATTTTGTAACAGTCATGAGTCAAATTATATTTCAGTCTTCTGTTAAAGAAGGAAATTGAAAAATAATTCAAGAATCCTCTGGTTAAACTGATTAGAAGAAAAAGAATAACTTTTAAATGTCTTTACTTTTGACAGATAATTAGCTACACTGATAGGTATCAAGTCTTCTGAGGTGGACTTAACCAATAGAATCTTCCAGAAAAGTGCTTTAGAATTTTACAGGTTATGTTATCTTTCCTTTAGGGAGAGTCAGGGCATGTGTTACAGTTCTCATTTGGAATGTTAACACAGTCCCGTGTTTTGAATATTTGGTCCCCAACTAATAAGACTACTTTGAAGGCTATGTAGCATTTAGGAGGTGGGGCCTGAATGGCTAAATTGATCACTAGGGGAAGGCCTGGTTTTGCTTCCTGTCTGCTTCCATGTGAATAAGCCACCACCTCATGGTCACACTACCAGCCACAGAATTACTCCAGTGGTCATGACTGCCCTGAGTGATGGACTGAAATCAACTGGACATCATGAGGCAGTGAATCAATCCTCCCTTAAGTTTCTCCCAAGTTTTTTGTCAGAAAGATGGGAAAGCAGCCAATACAGCAACCCTGCATGAGAGCATCCCACCTTCTAGCATGACTGCCATGGTTCCTCTCTTCTTTATTTGCATCTCCATTAATTTCTTTCCACTATTAGTCCAAGAAATCACCATCATGATGAGCCATTACAGTAGTCTTCTACCTAGTCACTATAACCTCGGGCTTTCTGGCCCCAATTAATCTTCTATATTATATCCAAAGTTACTCTTCAAGGACTTTCATGATATAATATCTGACTCCAATGAATCTTTTTCACCATCCAACTAGGATCAGCTTTCACCCATCAAACAATAAGCAGTTCTCCACTATTTCACTTAACCAAAATTTACATTCTATCTAGTACGTGACAAAAACTGTATTAAGCACCTTGTAAATATTAAGTATTTTATATCTACAGTGAAAAAATCCATTTTTATAACCCAATGAAACAGGTATTATTTTTTGTACCTGCTTTACTGGCTAAAAATCTGAAGCAAAGGAAAGTTACATTACTTGTCCAAATTCCCACAGATAACAAATTATAGAACTGTGCTTGAACTCAGAAAAGATCTGGACTGAACCCTTCCAGGGTCCATATTTTTAACTACTATCCTTAAGTGCCTCTACAGAGTAGTACGTAATGCACTGCTGATATAATTTGAAGTTTATAATTGTAGCATTTTTACTCTAAACATATCAAGTTCCCTTGCTAAGTTCTGAGAAGAGTCTATTCACATTTCATGTCAAGTTCCTAGCTCAGCACACGACATGAAAATGCATGTGCAGGACTGGAGAGATGGCTCAGATGTTAAGAACACTGTTCTTGCAAAAGACCCGGGTTCGCATCCCAGCACCCACATGGCAGCTAATAATTGTCTGTAACTCCAGTTCCAGAGGCTCCAACTGTCCCTTCTGTCCTCCGTGGGCATCACATGACATGGGTGCACTTACCTACATGAAGGCAATACATGCATACACATAAAATGAAAATAATAAATAAAATATTTTTAAAAGAAAAGGCATGTATAATAAATACTTGCTGCATTGAGGTGAATTGAGATGGAAACTATTTCAGTTGTGATTTCTCTGCAGATAAATGGGCTTCCATGATGGTGATTTACCTTGAGGTTGGTTTCTTCTCAGTGGGAGGAAAAGTGAGAAGGCAGAAGAAAGTGAGTTAGTTATCTCAAAGACAGCACTCGAAACAAAAATAATATTAAATTCTTTTACAGAAAGTAATTTTAGTAATGACTATTTATTTTTACTTGCATTGAAGTGGATGGAAGGTTACATAACACTAGTCCAAGAAAGCATTTCTTTATTGGTGAACCTCTACTGACCAAATGGAAATGGAGTTGCACGCGTATCATTGAGGTAAATTTGTAGACTTTGAACATTGCTAAGCAAGGTTCACCTGTGATCTTGGAAAGGGAAATGCTACTTCTGATGTAAATCTTGATAACTCAAGTAGGAAAAGGAGGACTAATTGAATCTTCAGAAGAAAAAAATGCACAAATCCCTTCAGAAGGAGAATATAATAAAGAGGATCAAGGGGAAAAATCAGATTTCATCTTTCTGGATTATGAATATTCTCATGAATGCCTTTGAAACTAATGCTCTAATGTGACTGTGGAATCATAAACCTGTTGTCATGGCAATTGATAACACATAGGGTATCCACTGCAATATCAAACAAATTTATTGTAAAAGGTACATTATACTTGAGCAAGCGCCAAATGAATATACTAATGGGAGGGAGGCATCAAAAGTAATGAAAGCACTAACTTTTCTTTTATGCGGGGTAAAACTCAGGTGGATGCACATGCATCACATTGAAAATGGCTTCTGTTTCTCCTATAACTCCATAGGGATGTAATTACATCAAACGATCATATTAATACTTAGCAAAGTTGCAGTTTCACAATTAAAGTGGCTTAGATGAAAGCATCTGCAGTTTATTGGATTCAAACTTCACTAAATATAGATTTATTTCCTTATTTCTGCATTTCTTCAAAACATTAATTCTTACAAAACCCACCCAAGTGAGGAAACTTAACAGTTTATACAACATTCCTTTTCACTTGCACCCAGTATTATTTTAAAAGCTTATTAACTAGAACAATAGCAATTAAATTCTTTTCTGAAGTTCAATGTAAAAATCCTTTTTATGCTTTTTCTAAAAAGTCTTGTGAATAAAATAGTTTTACTAATCATGAAGTTTACAGTAGCAGTCCATCATTTTAAGAGAGTCTAGTTTAAGAGCAGTCTTACAACTTCTTGATAAATAATTGATCAGATAATTTCCCATGGTTCTTGGTCTTTGGGGTTGTTTTATTGGCAGCACTTCATTAGGAAGAATTAGTTCGTGTTTCAGAATAATGGAATGTCTTTAAGTACATTTTTATCTTAGATGTGGTATATATAATCATTTTTCTTTAAAAGATTTAGATGTTATTTATCTTACATTATTGAACGGAGAGCATGCTAAACAATCTGACTCAATGCTATGAACCACAAACACCCTGGTTTGATGGCTCTGCCTGAATTCTGAATCCAGACGGAAAATTCCTTTTCCTCCTCAGGCAGACTGTACCCTGCATCATACATTATGAGTAGGTGCAGAACCCTTTAAAAATCACTAATGATACCCTAAAGACTTTACATGTAAGGAGTGAAATAAAATTCTCACTTTTTTGCATCATTAATTTGCTGATGGGCAATCATTTATTTTATGGCTACCACATGCTAATGGAGTTCCCAAACCTCTAAACTTAGAAGCTTGTAGATATTGGAAATTAGCACAAAACATTGCATTATTTTCTATGATAAGCACCCAAAAGGAACAATACTAATTTATGTGTTTGTTTTTCTCTCAGTGGTACTTTCATTCATTCTTTTTAAAATTTTTATTGAGCTTTTGTACAGTTCATACAAGAGTTCTTAATTAAATTTAGACTCCCTTTCTCATCCTTGTCCACTAAGTGTTTTAGGTGGAGCCATTATTACTAACTACATTTGTTGCTAGCATTTATTAAAGCCTTATTACATGTGAGACACTATAGTAAATGTTTTAACATGCTACAAGTATTTATTTCTTCTGACAGTGACTTTGTAAATGAAATAAAAATATTGCTATTATTTTGTCCCTTTAGTAAGTGAAAGAGGTAAAGCACAAGGACGCCCACAACATCTTCGAAGTCACACGGTATCTAAGTGGTATATAGCTGGTGCATGAAACGTAAGGAATACAAACACCAAAATATTTTTTAAATTTATTGTATTCTTTGATATGTCTCCAGGAGAGGATTTTACTCTTTTCCTTGTTTTTTGTTTTTTTCTTTTTATGGCATGAATAATAACAGTGGGAGGTAATAATTTTCTAGGAAAAATGGGAGAAACAAAACCAGAGAGCTGAAACTTAACTCAGGGTTGCTGATAAAGACGCCCAACTTTTCTGCTGTAATTTTAAATGAGAACTTAATACAGAATATTTAAAGAGTAAATTGTTACAGGCATATGTCTTTAAGAAATGAAATCAAAGGTGTGGTGGCTCATACCTGTAATTCCCACAGTTGAGAGCCTAAAGAAGGAGGGTGTGGACCAGAAAGCAAAGTCAAGACCAGTCTGAGCTACATGACTGCCTCAAAAGAACTAAAATGAACAAAATCAAGCTATAACAATAATAACAAAGAAATAAAAATAGGTTACAGATCTCATAATCAGAAAAACAGAGTTTTGTGAGCAAGGACTGACTCAAATCTAGCACCATTAACACTAAGCAAACATCACCTAGCAGGGGGTTTGTGTGGCATTTTGAACATAGCACTTCTGATTGGGTTCAGTTTGTTACAGTTATGATTGACTACATGAGTGGTTCCTGGGTCTGTGTCCTCAGAGGAGAGCACAGGCTTCGTCACTTTGAAGTGACATTAGTTCTAAGTGAGGAACATGTCAGGCTAAGAGGTCACTTTGAGAGTTATTTGTTGATCTTTATGCCATATAATTTGAATGCATCATGATTTCCACAATAAGTTTACAATAGGTAAATTCAAACTACAGTTTTAAGCTGACGAAACACATGAGTTCTTTACATACCCATCCAAGATCTTTAATTCCATCACCCAATACATTCCTTGCTGTACATCTATTGGTGGCTTATCTCACTCTGAATACTTTTTTTTGAAATTAAACACTCCCACAACTAGTCTCAGTTGTCTAGGAATGGTTTAATCCAGATATTTTAATAGGATCATAAGCGTCCACGTGACACTGCCTTATTTAACCACCCTAAAACATGAATGATATCATAGGTAAAGGATCTTCTGCCAATATGTAAAGTAAATCTGACAGATTACCATATGAAAGAATTCTGCATGCCACCAACAGAAATGTACATGTGATAAATTTTGTGCTATCAAAGAGAAGTACTTAAGGCAGGAAGGATGCAAACTTGTTGATACTTTGTCCAACTACATTATTCAATAATGATTGTAAGATAAGACAATGAATCTTTTCCATAGAGGCTCCCTGTATCTGTGGACTGGGATTGTTAGAATGCTATCTCCAGAGGACCAGTCTCCATCATAAGGGAACTTGAATTGCTTTGAGACATGATCAATAAAGAATAAGATTCAAATTTATAAATTAAGAATGAATAGTACATTCAGTTTATTAAAACTATTCTTAATTACATTTAAATTAAATAATAATACACTACATTTAAATAACTACATTTAAACTAAATGATGAACAATAGAATAGGATACAATAAATTTCAGCAAGGGAACATCTAGGAAGCCCTGTGTGGATTCATTTCATAGACATAGCAGGAGGATGTACTGAAATGCAGTAACACATTTTGAAGGCTGTGACATTGAAAGCACTATCAATTCTGAGAGCTTTCACACTTTCTGAAGTCTTGAGTCATTTTAACAATAAACTGTGGGTTTGGGGTTCTCAGGATCCGATATTGGGGGGTCATGAAACAGATGCTTTGTAATCAGTCCAGTCACAACAAAGAGAGGTATTAGGGAAGAGAATGAGGTTTGTAGAAACAGTGAAGATCTGCTCCTCCACTTATTACTCATCGAAAGTCTCTGAGTCTTGTTTTCCTTCTCTGTAGATGAGAAATTTGAAAAATCCACTTCCTGTGGCTATAAAGAGCTAATCATTTGTTTTCAATGGTGGTTAAAAATGTCATCAGTGGGGCTGGAGAGAAGGCTCAGTAGTTAAGACCACTGGCTGCCCTTCTAGAGGACCCAGGTTCAATTCCCAGCACCCACATGGCAGCTAACAATGGTCTGTACTCCAGTTCTAGTAGAATCTGACACACTCTTCTACATCCATTGGCATTACACGATACAGATGCACTTATATGCATGCAGACAATACACTCATACACATAAAATAAAAATAGTAAATAAAATTTAAAAAATGGTATCAATATGATTGCAATAAACACAAATGAAACCCTTTCCTAGAGTATCCCAAGGTTATATTCTGCTGTCCTCTACCACTATAGACTACTTCATTAGTTTTTGAACTTCATAAAAATGGAATCATGAACTATCAAATCTTTAATATTTTATATTTTTTCATTCAGCATTGATATTTTATATTGACCTATATTGTTGAGTGTATCAATACTTTTTTTCAAAAATTACTTTGAGAATTTCGTGCTTGTGTACATTGTAGTTATATCTTTTCTACTCCTTTCTGCCCCAGTCCAACTCCTCCTATGACACTCCTCTTGAATTCATGAACACTTCCATAATTATTGTTGCATTTTACACACACATACATACACACACACACACACACACACACACACACACAAAACTACTGAATCCAATTAGTGGTGTCTATATGCATATGTGTTTAGAATTGACCATTAAGGATTAGGGACTAATCCATTTACAGCACTTCATCTACAGCTGGAAACATAACCTGCTTTTTTCTTACTACTCATAAATTATTTCATTCTATGAATGAAATGTATGGAATGTTCCAATCTTACTGTTGATAGATTACTGTTGAGAGACTGCTGCTGAGCCACTTTCTGTTTGGGGCTATCATAATCAAAATTACAAAAAACATTGTAGCACACAGCACTTTTGGCCCAAAGCACTAATTTCCCTTAGGTAGTTAACCCTGACTAGAATGACTTATTATTGATGTACGTATGCTGTGGAACAGTTTCCACATAGTTTTATCAATTTACACTTCCATTAGCATTCTAAGGAAACCCCAGTTGCCCTGTTCTCCAAAGAAGAATTGGTAAAAAAGGATGATTGCTACATTCTTATTATTTTGCATACATGTAGGTATAAAGAATATGCTTGCTTTTTAAAAGGTCCTTAAGAAATGAAATCACATGCACAAAAATTTATAATATAAAATATATTATTAATTGGGTGCTGGAGAGATGGCTCAGTGGTTAAGAGCACTGACTGCTCTTGCAGAGGACCCAGGTACGATTCCCAGCACCCATATGGCAGCTGTGAGCCATCCTTAACCCATAAAAATATATTATTATTCTATTGTCTTAAATATTTGTAATGGTCTAGTGTGACGCAGAAGTAAAAATAAATATATAGACCAAAAAATTATTTTACTTTAAATATAAAAACAAAATTATATTATAAAGCATATAAATATGAAATGTACTGCATGCAGTTTCCATAATTTTGGCATAATGAGTGTCGGAATAAGGTAAACATTCAACCACAGAATAAAATATGTGATAACCATGTGTCCTAGTTACTTCCTATTGTTGTGATAAAACACAAACAAAAACCACCTTGGAGAGAAAGGGTTTATTGACTTACATTTATTTTTATTTACATTTATTTTTCCTCCTCAGGAAGCCAGGGCAGGAACCTAAGACAATATCTTGGAACAAGATTGAATCAGAGACTGTGGAGAAATGTTGTTTGCTGTCTTGTTCTCTTTTCTTGTTTAGCTACATCTCTTATGCAATACAGGACAATATGCCCAGGGGTGGCACCACCCACAGTGGCCTGGGCCCTCCCAACTCATTTAACAATCAAGAAAATGCCCCCACAGACATGCCCACAGGCCAGCCTGATAGAGAAACTTCCCCATTTGAGGTTCTTATTTCCCAGTTGTGTCATGTTGACAACTGAAACTATCCAGCATAACATGCAAGGTAGAAAAAATATTGGAAAGACATTAAAAGACAAAGGAGCTGCCTGTTTTATTGAATATTTCCTCAGTGATTTGGAAAATTTGCAGTAATCTTGAGTCTGAGTGAACTTTCTCCTGAAGCTCATTCAATTTGTAGGTAGTTTCTCACAGATGAAATATATACATACAAGCAATGTGATCATAGGCACTGTGTATGTATCCCTGGCTAGACTAGTCCCTAGGCTCTAGTGAACAGGAATTCTAATTTTGGCCTATTGGAGCATTTTCAGGTAAAGAGACTACCGTTCCTTGAAGCCCTGTCTCACAGCTGCCACTCCTTCTGGCTTCCAATGTCATGGGACAGTCTATCTTATCACTACAGATAGAGCTATATTTCATTTAAGCCAGGAGCCAGGATTTATTTAATAAAAAGATTATGTCCTTCGGTCTTTTAAAGCAATCATACGTGTAGGTGCCACAGGCAGACTCAACATGACGGTCCTAAATTAATCTCAACACTTTCTTCACCATCCAGAGTTGCTATGGACAGAAAGCTATCTGACCACCTGACTCACACAAGTATCTTTGTAACTCAGTACTGACTGAGGGTCATGGTGATTCTAACCCAGATGACCCAAGCTTTGGATTCTGTCTTTGTATGAATAAAACAAATTACATGGTATTCATATTCATAATTTAATTTGATTAAGTGGATTCTGAGGAGCTAATCAGCTCTCTTCTGCAGCCCCAGAAAAGCAAGGCACAAAGCTGACTGTTCAAAACATCAGAACCTAAACAGCACAACCTCCAATCTGACTTATTCTTTGCTCTGCTCTGACAAAAGCCGGGGTCCTTATCTACAGGAACTACATGTCAACCTCAAATTTTCTTGCTAGTGCAGATGCCACAGATGACTGAAGCACACATACACATGCCTGGAACAGTTTAAAAATAGTTAAACTTTAAGTTAATGGAGATTATTCAGTGAGGAAAAGTACCCCTCAAGCATAATGATCTGAGTTCAAATCCAGCAACCCATGTAAAACTGGGCACAGGAGTGTATGTCTGCAATCACCACAGTCCAGCCAGATGAGGTGGAAAAAGGAGAGTCCCCAGAAGTTCACAGAACAGCTGTCCCAGCATATGCAGCAGAAAGACAACAAAGAGATCTTGTCTCAAACAAAGTGAAAGGCAAAAACAGACGCCTGAGTTTACCTTTGTCCTCCAAATACACACACAAACACGCATACACATATATCCACAAATTTTAAATGTATGTAAACACATGCATCATACATAGAAACAGAAGTATAATGATAGTAAAAATAATTTAAATTCTTTTACATGATTTTCTTGGGTTTAGAGAACTCTGAAATTCTTAATTTTCATCAACATTTTATATTTTATTGCTATATAGTATAGTGGTTATAAGGATCTGATCAGTTTTTTTTAAATAAGACCCCCAAAGCAATAAATATGATATAAATCTAGCATCTTCCATGTGATAAAATTTGAAGGAATATAAAAATCACATTGGAGACTGGACTAGATGGCACATCTATAATCCCATTCCTTCAGAGATGGAGGCAGGAGGACCAGGAGTTCAAGATCATCCTTGGCTATTTATGGCATCATCCTGCACTACAAGAGACCCTGTCACAAAAAATACATATATAAAGAAATTATTTAATCACATATTTTAAATTAGATTCACAAGGTTAACTTGTAAATTGAAAACAAAATTCTCTTAAAAATACTATATTTGGAAACATTCCTTCATTAGCACAAGACTATTAATATAATGAATACGTTTTTATTTTAAATATTTTTATTTCATCCTGAGTCTTCCTGTGGTTAGAATGTTAAGAAAACAATGGCCTCTCCCTCTGTGCCTCTAGGTTAACAACAAATAAGAACCAGAGAATTGGAGAAAGAATGTGAGGACTAGGGCTACACATACACAGGGTGAATTTTCTCACAATCCCATCTCAGTCCAGCTTCCATTTTTAGGCAATATATCTTGAAGACTTTAAATTAAGGAAGGAGGATCATAATATAACCAATTTTCCTGTTTCAGTCAAATGATTACCTCTTTCTGCCACTTTTAAAGTATAAATTTTAACTTCCTCCCTAGGTTTCTACTTCACTAGATTGAAAAGCTTTTCTCTATCTATAACTTTCTCAATTTCCTGACTGTAGACAAACTATAACATCCTTTCTAATACATTCTGTCCATTAAATTGGAGGCTTTTCCACTTTAAAAATGGTACACAGGGGAATTCTACAAAGCTCTTATGTAATTTTCTATCTGTAAAATGTCAGTATCCTTGTGTTGATTAGAATTAAGGAAAATATTCAGCCAATCTATAAATACAAAAGTCATACAAAATGTGTCAAATTGGAGGAAGGGAATGTGCTCCAGGATGCCATGTCGAAAAGGCCTAGGCATTCTAACTCACACCAGAGCCTGGAGCTGTGAGTGTGCAAGGTAGCAGTTAGAATAACAAAAAGATGGGCAAGGTCCTGGCCTTGTCAGGTTTGCATTCAGGTAGGTGCAAAAAGTCAATTTTAAAAAAAATGAGCAAATGAAAGTATCATAAATGAACTAAAGCAAAGAGAACAAAATAGAGAGTAACAGTGATGGCTGTGGAGAGGCCGATGTTGACAGCAGTACCCAGAAAGCCTGAAGATGTAGTGTTCCAGCTGAAGAATGAGAAAGACCAGCTGAGGAAAGCCAAGCAGGACGTACACATAAGGTAACAGGACACAAGATGTCAACTGCCGCATCCGTGGCATGTTTCAGGGAAGGCATAGGACCAGTGTGTCTCATGAGAAACGAGCAGGTCAAAGAAAGGTAGGAACCAAGTGTGCACAACTTCTGCTCCCGACCAAGAGGCCCTAGCAGAGCCAAGGTAAAGAGACCATTTGGACATATTAAAAGATTTTTGGCGTGTTTGAAGAAAAATAGTTATGTGATTTGATTTATATTTTTAAAAGATATTCTGAGTACGATATAAATCTTAAATCAGTCTATATGAGAGAGATCATTGACATTATCTATGACTGTGCTTGATAGCGAAATTAGAGTTTTACATTGTTTACTTGAAAAATGGGGCTCAAATGCAACTTGAAATTGTCAAAAATAAAAGCTGAAAGAATGATATTTCTACATTACTTACAATACTTTATGTAAAAATGTTCTTTTTTATTTTTAATGTATATTTTAATTGAATTTTTGTGTATTTCATACAAGAAATCTTAATCTTTAGACCCCCTCCCCCCACACACCACCCATAGCCTCCCAACAAATTGTATTCATTTGGTCATATATGTCAAGGCCTATGGAGTGAAGATTTTATACCCAGGCATCCCTCACTGAACATTTATCCACTGGAATCTAGTCAGCCTATCTAAAGCCAAACTCTTAATGAATATCAACCCTCCTTCATTCAAGAGCATTCAGTTATCCATAGTTCTTTGACTAAGGTTTAAGTCTCTGTTACCCATTTCCTTCATTCTATGCTGGGTTTTTGTCTGAATGAGTTGGAATGGATCTTGTGCACGCTGACACACCATTGCTGCAAGTTCCTATGAGCAAGTTTCTAGAGGCCTGGAAGACTCTCTTTCCTTATGATCATATGCCAACCCTGGCTCTTATGATCTCTCTGTCCCTTGTGCTGCAATCTTTTATCCTCTACCTCTTGACCAGTTGTGGACTTCTGTGTGCATCACATTCTATTTTATGAGGAAGCTTCACTGGTAAAAGTTGAGGGATGCATTAGCATTCTCTCTACTCCTATTATGCAATGCTCCATGAGCCTTAGGTGTAGAGATTTCACTGTAGCTGTGTCACTTAGGGCTGGTCATCTCTCAGACTCATATTCTGTTTGTGATTAGTTGTGGAATTCTGTAATAGGCTCCATTTGCTGCAAAAAGAAGCTTCTTTGATGAGTTGCGAATGGTATACTTGTCTGGAGATATAAGGATCCATATTTAGCATACAGTAAAACTTTTCATTTGCCTAGAGATATGACAGAGACAGGGTTCTAATGAAGTTATTTATGGAAAGAAAAGTGTAGACAACATTGAACATGAGCCTTCTTTCTACAGTGTGTTTCCTAGATGTGGGACATAGGCATGCCTAAGTAATAACAATCAGTATATTTTGTCCACAGTAGTTTATCTCTGGCAATCAAAAGGTTGCATTTTCTGTATTACATTCCGGGATGCATTTACTGTAAATGACAGAACATATAATCAGAAGATTAATTTGCTTTGGGACTGAAGCTTACATTAAAAAGACAAGCCATATTTTTTGTATGATATGTAATTATTTACAAGTTTGGGGCTATCCATTGAAACAGAGGAAGAAAAGTTTGCAAATGAAAATCAATGCAAGCAATAATTGCTTCTCCTAGGAAAAATACTAAAAACTAGAACAGGGAACACAGGATGATTTTGGTTATTCTTATTTTCATGCTGAGTTTTTGAGTGAAGTCTCACCCTGGTTCTTTTTTCCTGTTATCTCTTCTACTTTCACTCATAAAAAATTCTACTTTTTCCTAAAACATATTTTGATTTCCTAGACATTGATTCTACGTCACATAACACACACATGCATATTCATGCACACACATACACAGATTCACAAACATACACAGACAGGCACATATTCATGCATACCAATAGCAGACAGTCTATACTGACATCCTTTTTGCTTTCTGACTATAACTATCTAGCAATAGTCATTAGTCTGGAGTAATCCATTTTATATGGGATTACATAGTGATGAATGACAATATCTCCATGGAGTATGAATATTCACTAGTTATGAAGAACAATAGCCTCAAACCAGCTACACTCTCTTTACTATGATATCTTTCCTTTATAACAATTACTCAAACAAAAGCTAGGAAATAAATTGTGAGATGTGAATTGATTTAAGAAAACCTGTATGTGGCAATATTATAACTGAATATTGACCATGTATGTCTCCCTTTATTTCTACATGATATAAAAGAGTCAAATGTCAGGAAAAAAAATCTTTCTCAAAGAATGATAGTGATAAGAAAATGATGAAAAGAAGATAATTATGAAAGTTAAAAATATTAATGATCTCTTGCAGGGGACCTGGATTTGATTTCCAGCACCCACCATCTTCAATCCAGTTCCAGGGGATCCTATGCCCTCTTTTGACCTCTGCTGGCATTGCACAACATGGGTGTACACATACAGGAAATATACTCATTACATAAAATAAAATAAATATACATAAAATAAAATATACATAAAATAAAAGCAAATAAAATATTTAAAAAATATTAATATTTGGAAGATCAGGCAATATAGGAGAGAGGGTGGTCATAAATAATAAAAATACACGAGGAATCTGTGTTCATAAAAATGATTCAAATTAAGACACCCTACCACATTGCTTTAAGAACTTGCGAGTGACAAACTCTGTAGATCATGGGTCTGATTGGTATCAATCAACAAGTCAACTGTGGAGTACTCACTAAGTCTGACCATGATGTCAGAATATATGAAATGTTTTCTATCCTTAAATTTTTATAAGAAAGACAGGCAAGTATTTTAAAAAGTAGATTTTTGTGGATCTAAGACTTCTGGTTGTATATTTCTCTACACATGAGGGATTTGAAGTATAGCATAATCTGCCCACAGCTAATAACTGTCAGAGACAGTATTCAAAACCAGGAATCTTCAGCTTAAGGAACATACTCTTTCCATCTATGACAAGCAGCCTGACTCACTAAACATTTACGAGAGTTCAGAGGAAGGAGAAATTAATTTGCCTTAAATTCTCAAATGGGCTTTCTAAAAAGTTATTTTCGTTGATTTTTAGAGAATAAGTGGGACTCTAAAGAGTGGAAAGGAGTCAAGAAGATTGTCTACATGTGGAGGAGGATAGAATTGAAAGGGCATAGTCAATACGGAGAATAAGAATGTGACTGACACAGACCAGTATGCAGGGCCACTGGACCCAGGAAATACACATGAGGCTGAGAAATATTAAAATGCAAAACCGAACAGGATGGGAAAAGAGACCCAGGGAGTGAAGAGTCAGCTTCTGAGAGGCCTAAATGCCAAAGAGAGTGCTGTAGTGTTCACATAGGAGGAATCAGATTCATTGAAAGTTTTTACTTTGTAATTAAAACAAAGTTTTAGAAGGAGAGGTCTAGAAAGAACCCAGAGTCTTTAAAATCTCATTGACAAAAACTGTAATTTCCTCTCATCAAGTAGTTTGTTTGCAACTGTCTTTATCAAAAGAGTATCAGATAAATAAGAGAGAACAGGGAATGTGCTTGTAAGGATAAACACCTTATCTGATCATGAAGCACTTTTGTGCCAGGTAAAAAAGGCAGCAACATTTTCTAATTAAGCTGATGTTTTCAAAAAGCCATGAATTAATATATTATACTCTCATAGTCTATACTAGGACACAAAATAAAATTGAAAATAGTATATTACATGTATATAAATTTGTGTTTTATATTTTAAAAGCTTCACTTATTTCTAGTCATCTAAAACTACAATCCAAATGTATAATAGCCTTGTTATCTTTTATTTTACAGTGTTCTAACACAGAAAGCTTAAACTACCATGTGAAAGTTTGTTGAATGCTTTTAATTTACAATTTTCTTTCAAAAGAAGGAAAACACTGAAGGGTTTTCACAAGAGGGATGTAGTCAGATTGCATTCTGACGGCTTGTTGAAGATGAATTGAGTAGATGAAGTCTGGAGGGAGCACAATTACAGGCCAGCCATGAAGATGAAGCCCTGCACTTACGTAGTGAGAACAGGCATAAGAGAAACAGAGGTATCTCAGCCATGCTCACAAGGTAAAGCAGGACTAATGCAGGGGTGGGGGCGTATGGGGGAAGGAAGACAAAGTGTCAAAGATTGCCTGCTGTGTATGGATCACTAGAAGAAGAGCCACACTGCATGAAGAAAGTGAATATAGGCAGGAGATGGGTTCAAAACAAAGATGATTTATTTAATTCCTAGGGATATACTGAACTTAAAGTACCTGTATTTATTGGTCATTCGTCATGGGCTTCCTCACTGTGTTGATGTATTCATGATGATCTAGCTTAATTTTTAATAGAACAAACCCCTCCTTTTACTCTAAAAAGTCTTCTTTTTGAAAATAAACCATGTGGTCATTTTTAACCTAGAAAGTTTGCAGATGTCCTTCACATGACTTAATAGGAGTCTCACCAAGTAGAGGTCTGGGCATGACCTATGATTTTTCAGTACTCTGAATATGTATCCTGTTTGAAATATGGATGGAATTACATTTTTGTCTTTAAGAATGAAATTGGAACTCTTGCTGACAGTGACACCAGCTGTGGTCAAGAAAAGAGCCTCAGGTACACATATTAGAAAAGCAGGAGAAGTAGAAGGAGAACCCAAATTCTCACAGCTTTCCTTGGATTTGACAAAGAAAATTATCACTGAGGGCTATATAAACTGTTTGGAAGCCAAGTGAAGTGGATTGGAAGGTGAAGAAGAGCTAAACAAAAGAATTGTGAAATGTTTCCATAGGGATATGACCAGATAAGTCAAAGGTAGCACAATGTGAGGTTAGTATTAACCTTTGGTTTCAGGGTCAGAGAGACTTGAATGAAGAATGTTTAAAGACAAAAGAGAAACATGCAGGAGCATGTGAGATGAAAGGAAGGAGAGGAAGGATGAGAGAGAAGGAAGGAAACAAGAAAATAATTGGTATATACCAATGATGAAAATACCTGGAAAATGAGGTAGGGAAAGCCTGAGCGGGAAGTGGCAGAATTGGGCAGGAATTGGATGATTTAATTAAGTAGAGAATCTTCTGTATCTGAGAGTGTCAGTTAACCCGAATAAATAGAAGGCAATTCTCAAGGTCAGAGGGAGTCAGAAGATAGCTAGAGGAATAGGACCTGCTGCTGAGGGACATTTTAGACAAATCTGAAAAGATTTGCAAAGGGCAGGCTGCTGTAGATCCCACTAGGCACTGGTTCAGTATTGCCAGGATTCCTCTCAAGGTAGAGGAAGAAAGAAGGTTCAAACTATAAACGGAATGCTGACGTGACACATGGAGGGGAAATGGGGTGCAAACTACTGCCTTCATCTTGCATAGGAAGCAAAGGGACTAAATGTACATTCTAAAAACCAAAATGCCTCTCCTTGCTTCATTTAGGCATGCTAGTCCTCTGGAATCGCAAATAGTGTTTGTACTATCTGTAAAGGAAGAAATTCCTCTCCTTTTTTTTTTTTTCTGCAAAACTCACTATAGTATATATCCAGAAAGATATGCTCACCTAACACAAATTTGCAACGAATAGCTTTCCATCTAATAGGCAGCCTGGAGCCAACTGTAAACAGGGGGAAACAGTGGCCCAGTTAAGGGAACAATACACTTCACATTTTCCACATGTCAGGCTCCTCATCATACCCTTATATATATTTAATACACCTTAAGTCATATTAAAATGATAAACACCCTCTGAGGGTGGATCTTTAGATCAATCATCTCAGTCACTTTTTCTCTGACTAAATCACTAAGTTATGTGCATTTTATACGGAAGACTAGTATATTCCTTGATTAAGGAACCAAGGTTTAGAGTTATTTTCCTCATATTATATATCTCTTACTAAACTTCAGTCTTACAATTTCTAGTATCTTATCTAAACACATTTCAAACCTTGAACATCCATGTTGCCCTAGATTATAAATTAGTTATCATTGGACATAAATTAACAACTTTTGAATGCAAATGGATGCTATTAAATATAAGGTCAATAATTAAGCTTAAATATGTTATAAATTTGAGTCTCTTTATTCAAACAAAAAATTCATCTTTTGTTTTCTTAAAATGAAAACTTCTAATCATTGAGTTTTGCTTTGGATAGTGGCTGTTTTCTACAAATCTTTACCTTCTCTTGATCATTTTGATCCATATTCTTGTATTTCCTAATTGATGTATTTTTATTCTAAGGTGATGTTTTAAAAAACTTACACATACCATTTAAACATTCAAAGAAGACATGTACTAATATATTCTATTTCTTTTTCAAAACTGAATATACTATTCAACATTCCTCAGAATTTTATTTTGTTATTCCAAAGAGTGACTCCTTGGTGTTCCAATAATCCAATGAAGTGATTTTCACCACTTTCAGAGCTACAGATTAATTGTAGTATTCACCTTATTTTGAGGCTGGGGTTCAGGGTTTCAACAAAACTTCATATGTAAAATAGCATCTACTTGATTCTATATTTGACGAGGTGAGTGTACATAGTCTATGACTATTAAAATTATGCTTTATTGAAAACAGGGTGTCTGGGGCTGGAGAGATGACTCAGCAGTTAAGGGCACTGGCTGTTCTTACAGAAGACCCAGGTTCAGTTCCCAGCATTCACATGTTGGCTAACAACCACCCATAATATGTCTTCTTCAGACCTCTGCAGGCATTGCATGACACAGGTGCACTTATGTACAAGCAGGAAATGCACTCATACACACAAAATAAAAATAATAAATAACAATTTTTAAAAAGAAAATACAGTATCTATACACAATGGAAAGGAGAACAGACTTATTATTTGCAGGAAAGTGAATAAATTAGAGCT
>NW_008352153.1:2257601-2286405 GCF_000622305.1 Nannospalax galili | reverse complement strand
GGCTCATATGTGGTATGATGGTTAATGTTGATTGAACTGAAAAGCACATAAAATATTAAGAAAACAAACTTTGGGTGTGTATATTGGGGGGATTCCAGAAAGAATGAATTAGGGGTAGACTCATACCAGAAGTGAGAAGCTGCATGCCTTAGGCTGGTGATTCTGATCAAATATAAAAAGGGATAGAAGAAAACCCACTAGTACAGGCATTCTCCCTCTCTGAATCTTGGCCAGTGTCAGGAGAGCTGATCTGCTCTACCACGCTCTCCTCTCTTCCTATTAATCCTTATGTGAACTATTTGACACAGTGACAAAAAGCCTAACATATGCAGAATCAAAAAGGAAAAAAGAAAAGAGACTTGAAAGTCAAAAGGAGAAAATCAAGGAGGAGGAAGAAAACTATGTGGAAGCAGAATAAGGAGGCTTGGGTGTGGTCAAAGTACATTGTGCATGCCTATGAAGGTCTTGCAATGGAGCCCATTACTTTGGACAATTAACATGCACTAAGAAGAATGTGGTGAGATCAGCTGGAAATATAAAAGAGATAGCAAATGTCAAATACTGTACAAAACAAAAAAAATGCAAAGCATTTCATTACTTTATATTTTAATTACAATTTAAAACAAAATAATAGACTTAATGCAATAGATTCAATTTATATTTAAAAGTATTTTTAACCCATAAGTATAGTTGTGGTGTGGCTTGTGAGTATTACTTTATTCTTGTCTTTGTGTAATTGCCACAGCACATGAGGATTTCAATGAGATGCATCTATCTGAACACTACACAGGAGGAAAACTCAATGTGAAGTGAATCCTCAAATCACCTTAGTGTGATGATATTCTCCATTTCTATTTCCTAGACATAGCATCTATGCATGTATGTGCAATTTTTCAAATTTCTGATATTCATGGGTATGTAAATGTATAGGTCTCTTATGATTGTCTCCTCTGCAATAAGCTGTGTCTCAGTCAAGATGGCCTCTGTTCCTCCTCCCATTTACATGTAAGAATCATCTTTCCTAAGGACTGAATTGCTCTGAATTCAGTAAGGAAAAGTAGAGTTAGTCCTTCCATTTCACTTCCCTATTAGTCATAAGACAGACAGGTTGTCACAGACCTCTGAGAATCAGAGAAGCTGTGAATCTGAAAGACTTCAGTATATGTTTTGTTGGTGAAAATAAACACTGAAAGTCTGTGTTAAAGGAAAAAGCAGTCCGTAGCAGCTCTGGTTGTGTGACTGTTGCAAGAATCTGGAAGAAGAATCAAAAGGGACTTTGGAGATTTGAGAACTGGTTTGGCAGATTGCAAGGTCTAAAGGAAGAACAGCAAAGAAAAAAGAAAATGATGAATTTTAGAAAAAAAGGTAAAATACTCACAAGAGGAAATAACTCTCTTGTGAGAAGATCACTCTCTTTAATGTACTCATATAGATTAATAAACTGCAGCCCACCCATAGATGAAACCTCCATTCATTTAACAAGCTTTTTATAAATGATATCTGTTATCAGGCACTGATCCAAGTTGTGGAAATACAGAAGCACAAAAGGAAACCCCCTGGGGGTTTCCATATCAGGAAGATTAATGTAGCACTACAAATCTAAAGACGTATTTACTGTCATGCCAAAGCAGACATAGGTGCTTAAGGTTGTCTACGGAACAAAGACAGGTACCTGGGAGCCACAAAAACTTCCAGAATATGCCCTTTTAATGAAGCAGAAAGCAAAAGGAAGTCCATAAAATGAGTCGCCACTTAAAGGGTATGTATGGCTTCCTTAGTTCTAGTTACAGATATCTTGACATTTACATTGCTGAAGTCCATTTCCAAGTGGCTGTGAAGAGATGCGAAATGTTCTTGGAAGTTGTCAAGAGCCACTCTGACTTTTCTGTCTGCACTTGCATGAACTACAGTACCAGAGACAAGTAATATACTAGAATAGCTAATTGAATCATTTTTTACAAAGATGGAGGACTAGTCTAGGGAAGTGGAGAGACTTTAAGGATAGACTGAAGGTCAGCCTGTTAATTCTTCCCCACAGGAGGTCAAAGATATTTTGAATCACTTAACATAATTTGATTTATATATTGTTATTACTGAGCTATTTTAAAACTAAATAACACCTTTCAAATAGAAATGGTTCATTCTAGGGAATGAACATATGAAATAAATTGAAAATAATTCTATAAAATTGAAACAAGTTTTACATAAAGGTAAATATTTGTCATAACATTTTTCCATTCTTTTATGTCTTTATTTCAATAGTAGTCAGGGCTCTTGAATAAAAGAAATTTGCATCCTAATATTGTTGGCTTGTTTTTCTAATTCATAGCTTAGTAATATTTTTCACTTCTCATTATTTACCTTGAGGTTTTCGTTGAGCACAGAGCTTTCACATGACTTTTAGGCAGAAGGTAGAAAATGCCAGTAAGATGACAATTCTTCACTTACACTGGTGTTTTGTGATAAAATGTGAGAGGTTTAAATGAGGCTTACCTGTGCTCCACTAGCCAGGACTGATTTTACCAAATGGAAAAGTCAAAAGCAGAAAGACCAGAAAACCCTGCGCTGTTGTGTCTGTTAATGCTGAGGACACGAACTGAAATGTGAAATGTCATCCAAACTGGGAATGCAGGGAGAGGTCACTGGTTAAAATCACCATGTATCATGTCTCAAAGTACCATGCTTCCCCAATATACATTTACTTACAGTTCCCAATTTATCAGTAAAGTTTTTAAATACACTGCATTTTGAAATAATGTTATAAACAGATCATATAAGTCAAGCAAGTGAATTAGGGTATTTAAATCCATTTACATGGTTTAAGAAAATGGCATGTTTGATTATTTTTTATTTTTATTTTACAGAGGAAATGATGCTTGAATCAAAACTGAGGAGTAGAAAACTTTCAAATCTATTGATTTTAAATAGATATAAAACCCATAACATATAAAACCCTCGATTCAAAATCAATTTAGAAAAGTATTCTAGTAAAATAAAGCTGTCATAGTTGATATGTACTCTTCTACAGGATGGGTCTGTCTCTGCTGGGTGTTCTCACTCTCCTTGCCTATTTCCCCCCCAGATATCCCTGTGTATTCCTCTTCTCCTCTCTAGAAATTTTCTCCTCTTCCCCCATGGACCCTTTCTGCTTTCCTGGAGTCTGTGGTTGCTTCAGGTTAGGCCCTCACATTAAAACTCAGAATTAGGATACACATGTAAATATGAACATGTGGCAGCTGCCTTTCTGTGTCAAGGTTAGCTCACTCAGTATAATGTATTCTAGTTCAACCCATTTACCTGCAAATTTCATAACTCCATTTTTCTTTACACCTGAATAGAACTCAATAATGTATATACCACATTTCATTATCCATTTATAAGTTGAAGGACATTTACGTTGTTTCATTTTATGGCTATTGTGAAAAAAACCTGCAATGTTCATGGCTGAACAAGTATTTCTATAGTAGGATATTGAGTTCTTTGGGCATGTGCCAAGGAATGGGACAGCTAGGTCAGATGGTCAATGTATTGTGTCCTTTTGATATGCCCTTACCAGTGTGATATGCTTTGGTTTACTTGTGTATCTGTTTTTGGAATTTTCTTTCTTACACTTTCTGGTGTTTCAGGTTTACCTGGTACATTTCTATCTCGGTGCTACAATCAACCATCTTAAAAATGGAATATCAGTTGCCAATATTTCTTCTGCTAAGATTGAGATCAGCTGTCCATTTCCCCAGTTCTTGACAGGGATTTTGTCTGTCTGAGTTTCAGTGGGTCCTGTGAATGCTGACACCATTGCTGTAGGTTCATTGGGATGTTCTGCATGAAATATACAAACATTCAAAAAATATTCAATAAAATAAAAATTTTTAAATGAATATATTTTAAGATAGAAATATATACATTTAGATGAGCATGGTGAAACACACCTATAGTTCCAGCTCTTGAGAGGATAAGTAAAAAAAAAATCACAAGTTTGAGGCTGCCTATGGCTACAGAACGCAGCCCAAGCAAACAAACAAACACAAAAACAAAAATAATAATGACTAGGTCTAAATAAAAAATCAATCTTGCTTCTCATTCATTTATTCCTTTGTTGATTCTTTTGCATTCTCACCTTTAAACAGGCCAGTCTTCTTCATTACTAATAACCTTTCTGACTCACTGCTCAGCTTCTACCAATAGAGGAGGCTTCTGAAATCACTGACTTGGAATAGTTACTCGAGTTACTTACAATACGGACATCTTTCTTTGCTCATAAGTTAATACAACACACACTCATGCTGTATCTCTTCATGAAAACATGCCTGTCATTGACATGAAAAAATTCATACGAAAAGCATCACAGCAACACTTTAGTGATTTCAGCTAGTTAATTTAGAGAAAAAAGAAAAAGATGTGCAGATGAATAGTTACCATAACAACTGCATACAAGTTGATTTTGGCAATCACTTCATCATTATTTTAATAGTTCAGTTTCCAAGACAACCAAACACAGCTAGCAGTATCTCTAAATACACTCCACTGGTATTTTTTTTTCTTCAGTGGATCAATTGGTTTTTTCTTTTGTTTTTTTTTTTTCTTCACTTTTTCAACTAAAGAGATCAAGGTTACCTGAATAAAATTCATGTAAATTCTATTAAATTCTTTACTATGATCAAACTCAAATACAAAACTTTGTGGATGCTTTCCCATTTTTTTCTTCGCAATAATGTTTATTGAGTAGTTTTAAGAAAATATACAAAAAAAAATTCCTCTACATTTCTAGCACAGGATATATCTCAAACAAAGAAGCATTTAACTTGAGAGTCCGACCTCATTCTGTGTTATCAGATTGAGCTTTATAGCACAGCTGAGATTTTAGTGCCTTAGAAGAAGGAAACAGGCCACTGTAACCCCAAAGAAGTTCACTTACCTGCCGAAGGTCTCACATATGTGGATCTATTTCAGTTCACTCTGAAGCTGGCTTCATTGTCTTTTACAGCACTATTCTTTCAGCACTTTCTATTAGTCCTTTGCTTCCATTCTCCTCACTTTTGTCTTTCCTTTCCTCCAGGATTTCCTTTGTAATTTTGACCTACAAATACTGATGCCTTATGGAAAGAGTATTAACTGTCCCAGTAGTACTGCTAAAAGTAAGGCATACCAGAGGCGATATGGTTCAACAAGTACCTCCCTGAATTTCAAAATACAATTTGCAGAATACCTCAATTTTTTCAGACATTCAAATATGAGTACTTTGCAGTAGGACCTCAGTATCCCAACAAATTTCTGTTTTATATTTGGAATTATATTATACCAATTGTTTATTATTATAAGAAGTATATCCTGTAATAAACTTTAAATATACAAAAGTCATGTGTTTATAACTCAATAATTGCAAAAGGTACACAGTTATTATTCATTTCTGTTCAGACGTGACTTCAATGAATAGATCCAAAAGATGAATGCAAATGTGGTTCTAAAAATTCCTTTTAAAGACTCTGGTTGCTAATTTGCCTGAGATTAACTTAGTGATAATTGACATAATGACATCATCTTATAATAACATTTTCTGATCCTTTTATAATTGAAACTGTGATATCATGGATAATATCAAGAGCTATGGCAGACATGTTTCAATTCCACAGTTGATTGTCTTAACTGCTACCAGTTTTACCTTCCCAGGATGATTCTTATTTAGCAATTGACCGTATTTCACTTTTAGTACTCTACAGAAAAATCTATGAAAAAGAAATTATGTCTTTTTGTTTGTACTTTACTCTTTTATATACTCTATTTTTTTGCATTTTACTATTTTTAAGCTTTAGTTTCACTTTTAAGAACATGGGTGGACATAATTGCCACAACATATTAACTTAAGGAATAGAAGATAAGATGACATCAAACAAACTTTTTATATAATAGCCAGAATATTACTTCAATGGCATACAACATAGATCCAAAATGCCAGTGATTTAAACAAGATAGAGCTCTTACCCAGTCAGCTGACTGTGTTTTACAAGACTGTTTTACATGTGGTTATTTTAAACCTTTTTGAACTTTTCTTCACACCCCCATCTCTCTGTCTAGCCTTCCACTTACTAATGGGGGTCAATCTGATCTTCAATGTTATGTTGTCAATGTTCAGACATGCCATAGAATAAACATTAAAACTTAAACCACTGTTCCAATTTTTGTTATTCTAAAGAAATTCATTGTGTGACAACTTCAAGAAGAGAAAATTAATAGTATTTACTCCAAGACTGTAATGGTACTAATAAAGTCCCCATCTGAGAAATGGCCAGTGGGAAAGTTGCTGTCTTCCATATATTTTTCTGAGAAATTATGCAGGAAATTTTAAAAAGTGCCTTATTTTTCATATCAAAATCACTTTTATATGGCCAGTGGGATGGCTCAGTGGTTAAAGGTATTTGATGTCAAGTCAGAAGATTAAAGTTCAATCCCTAAGATCACCATGGTGGAGGAAGAGAACAGACCTCCACAAAATAAATAAATAATGTGAAGAATAATAAAAACTAATAACACACAAAATGAATAAGTAGATGCATACAGCTTTTAATGTAACAAAATTGTAATAAATCTCTTTTAGGCTTCTAAAAAGAGCTTCCTGGCAATGATATATTTCACCAATATCTACCTGGAATTGTTTAGTATGTCCAAGAAAATGTGATGTAAACTTTCCAAAAAGTATAAGACCCTCCTAGGCAATTGGGTTTAAAAATATACGGCTCAATTTTCCAGTTTGTAAAAAATTGAAGTGATTCGCCATACCTAGTATAAAACATTTAAAGGCACACACTGGTATAATAATTCATTTAAGATTAAAGGTCAGATTTTCTGTAGAGGGAACCACAGTCAGGGATTCAAGTAGACATGATTTCATGTGGAAGTGGAATTTAGAAAAGCTTTTAAATGATGCAGGGATGTGAGAGTGAGTAAATGGTTTCAGATAGTCTGTGCCTGAATGATCCACAGAGGGACTATGGATTCTAATAGATCTTCTCTAATGGTCAGAAAAACTATATAAAGATTCTACCTATGCCAAATGTATTTCAGCTTCACCCTGGGTAGCCAGACAAAATGATCATTGCCTGGGTCCACATACTAAGTAGACCTATAGTGATAAAACCTTGACAATAAGTCAATTAATTGCCTGGGTCATCTATGGTAGTGCCCTATCAGCAAAGATTTGATGATGGTGTTGTATGATATTCAGTTTGCTGAATATCAAAATCAACTTAGACATGCTGTCCAATAGCTGTTGTAAGGTATAGTTAATCCTCTTTCCTCTGGATAGGATTCCCTAAGTGATAGCTACAGGTATTTAAGGGGAGGATGGAGCCAGTCAGTCACATATTTATTTTTCATCAGGAGTCTCAGTCTGCCTTCATGTAACAATTTCTGAGTCTGAATTCAAAGCTCAGATCTGGAAACTAGTCACTAGATAGTGATTCTTCACTGTCCTTCTCTTAGTTCGTTGCTTAAGTCCTTAGGTGACCAACATGAAGCAATGATCTCCTTGACCAAAGCCATTCCTTATTTTCACACCCACAGAAAATTTGGGGGGTAGGAGTCCCACCTCCAAAATGGTAGTATATACATCCTACTGTACACATTTAAGCATTGCTAAAAGATCTCTGTTCTGATAGAATGCTTGCATCTATGACTGTCATCTCTGGCCAGTGAAAAAATGATTATCCTCTATCTGATGTCAAGGCCTCTCACCAGAGCATTACATATTGCTTTAGTTAATAGAGCATCACCTCGGGCTCTTCTTCAGAACAGTCAGCTGATCAGTCACAGATCTTCACAGTATGCACCCTTGTTAAGCCTTTTGAGTCCATCTTCCACTGTCTGCCATTGCAGTTCAGAATCACTTTGGAAAAGTTCCACAAGCTCTTCCATTAATGTACTAAAATTAGGCCCCCAGTACCTTCTCAGGAAACATTCTTTGACACAGGATATTCCTTCACATTGATGGACCTTTCCCTACTATCTTATTCCTTGTTCTAGCACTACGATAAGATATTTACATGTGCAGTTTCTATTGTCCATAAATTACTTATGACATTTCTTTCAATCAGCATTAAATAAGCATTTGATACATACAACAACTGCGCTAAATAAAGTAGCAACATCTCCTAAAACAGCATCAGATAAAAATCAATGTTTTGTGAAGCTTTTTGTGTGTGTCCTAAAAAGACTACTCAAAATTTTGTTTTGGATTCAAAACTAATAGTCAGCCTATAAAGCTACAAGTTCAGAAGCCTACTTTAAAATATCTAAATTTAGCTTATCATTCTTAACTTTCTGTTTATAAACCTGAAAATTTCAAATAATTACTTTTAATGCACCATTGGATTGACTCTCTTTACAAATTTCATTACATATTATCAGATATTTGAATCACATTTGTAGGTTTACTTGTGTGAATTCCTGTACTAAGTAAATTTCATTGTCTAACTTAGTGAATGAAAACTTCTAGGTCAAAGTACTAAATGATTATCAAAAACCTAAATACACTTTATAAGTCTTTATAATTTCCTTAAATATTCCCAAACTATGCAGAAACAGTCATATTTTACTTTAAAATCACAGACTTCTATCAATTACACAATTCTATACATCAAATTAGACTTTTAATTCTGTTTCAGCACTGAATCAAATATGCTAAAATTTGTAATTACACAAAATGGCAAGTATCTTCTACACATTTTTGTAAGATCTATTACACATCTTCTAAAAAGTAAAACAGTCATGCTCCATGCAGAATCCAGCAAGAGAAGGCAAGGCAGCAGGTGAGAGATCGCCAGGGATAGAAAGATCAGAAGGAGAGAGGCTAGAGGGCAATGGGGATGAGAATGGTTAAAGTATATATTTCTCTTGTGAAAATGTCATAATGAAACATCTCGAAACTTTATGACACACTGCAAAAGAAAGCAACAGTGATGTGCATACTTTACATTTTAATCATGCTGTGCTTAATTATAAGAAAGCTGAAGCCTAAACAAATATAATTACTAAGGAAAACAATCATCATCTCCCTCAACTGATTTTATGTAATATCATGAACACAGAGAAAGATGCCAATTTCCAGACAGGCTTGTCTCAGAGCTTAGACAATCAGGTTGAATCCCTTTCATTATTCATGATGTTATTGGCTTCAATCTTTACATTTTACTTTTAAAATTCGAACAGTCCATTTGTTATTGTCTTATTTACTTATTTAGTTAGAGGACAACTTGCAGTAGTCAATTTCCTCGATACACCATGTAGGTCCTGAGGATTGAACTCTCTCTAGCAGGCTTGGAGGCAGCTGCCCACTGTTGGTTTCTCTCTCTCTCTCGTGTGTGTAGATTTTTATGTAGGCCCACAGCATGCATGTGGAGGTCAGAGACCAATTTTTTCTGGAATTGATTCTCTCCTTCCACCTACATGTATATTAGATGCTTTTCTGCTACTTAAATAAAAAAGCATGACAAGAGAATTTACGGCTTGTGGTTCCAGAGGGATGGGAGTCCATCATGATGGGGGAAGCATGTCAGGAGGCAGCCAGAGCATAAAGCTAAAAGCTCATACCTTGAATCACACACAGGAAGCAGAGAGGAAAAGCAAACCCAGAAATGGATAGGGGTCTGATTCATTATTCTACAGAAGATCTAATTGTTTGTCAGAACCATTTGTTGAAGATGCTGTCTTTCCTCCAGTGTGTGTTCTTGGCAACTTTGTCAAATCTCAGGTGACTAAAACTGCATGCACTCCTGTTTTCATCTTCTATTTTGTTTCATTGATCTGTGTGTCTATTTTTTGTCAGCACCATGCTGTTTTTATGACTATAGCACTGTAATATAGTTTGAGATCTGGTATGGTGATCCCCACAGCGTTGTTCTTTGTGTTTATGACTGCTTTGGCTCTCTTGGGTCTTTTGAGATTTCATATGAATTTTGGGAAATTTTTCTAATTTTTTGAAGAAAGTTTTGGGGATTTTGCTTAGCATTTCATTGAATCTGTAAATTGCTTTTGGTAGGATGTTCATTTTCAGATATTATTCTACTGATCCATGAGCATGAGAGGTCGCTCCATCCCCTTGTGTCTTCCTCAATTGCTGTCTTCAAAGATTGAAAATTTTCAATGTAGTGATGTTTGGTTAGGTTTATTCCTAGATATTTTCAGGGACTGTTTTGAATGGGAATGTTTCTATGAATCCTTTCTCTTATTTTTGTCTATTGTTATATAGAAAGACTAGTTATTTTTGTAAATTCATTTTGTAACCTGCCACTTTGCTGACACTGTTAATTATCTTTCACAGTTTTCTGGTGGGATTTTTGGGATCTCTTTTCTATGCTCTCTGAAGCCTGCCCCTAGTGCCTTGCCTCCTCCAGCATGGCTGCAGCCTCCTGAAGCTCAACAAACAGTGGCACCAACTGGGACCAAGGATTCAAATACTTGCACTTATGGATGACACCTCATTGGAACCATCGTAATGCACTCCAGGGATGGACTTGGGTCATCTGCTTGCACAGCAAGTGCTTTACACAGGAGCCATGTAACTCACTCCAGCTACTGTTTTTAGGACTCATACTTTAAAAAAAAAATTCTTCGTCTTGGGTATTTTAAAAGTTCTAAAAATATTCCAGATTAACTATAAAGCCATTGACTAGTTTTCTTTTTTTCATGTGTGTGTGTGTGTGTGTGTGTGTGTACTGCATGCATGTATATATGCATTTTTGCATGTGCATATATGCATGTGTGAGAGAGGACAAGTGCACATGTTTGAGGACCAATATGTGGAGACACAAGGTTGATGAAAGGAATCTTCTACATGCGGTCTTCCACCTTACTCTTTGAGGCAGAATTTCTCAATCAAACCAACAGTTTATCAGTTTGCATAGTCTCACTACCCAACTCACCCTCAAATCCCCTGATGCTCAACTTCTGAAGTTAGAATTACAGGCAGGCCATCAACCTCACCCAGGATACTTGGGTTCTCTGGAACCAAACTCAGATCCTCTTTCTTGCATAGCAAATGCTTTAAATTCTGAGTCATTGCCCAGTTGCTAAAAATCTTAGAGTTAAATCTGGGTTATACATTGTTTGTTTGTTTGTTTTGTTTTCTTTTAAGTTAAAGATTTTGATTAGGTTTTAGAAGCCTGCATTTTCTTATGCCCTTAAGACCATACATTCTTTCTTTATATTTCAAGTAATTCCCAGTGAATTTTGGATATTTTACATGGTTTTATTGACTGTGGACACAATTTACAAGTCCTTCCACTGACAAGGAGTCATTACAGTACACTTTTTCACACAGAAAAAGCAGTCATTTCTTGATCTTCTAAAAATCTTGCTCCAACAAATTTTTCTAACCATCCATCCATTCATTTATCCCCTGAACATTTACCAAACCTCTCACTGTTGTAGAATGCCTTTGCCCATGATGAAATCAAGTAACTGGAAATTTATTGCCTCTTGTTCAAGAGAAACGTCAGAAAAGAAGCAATGCAAGCCTCAGGTATGCATGGCAAGAATAGCAATGAAAGCACAACTCCTTGCCCAAGGCTGAGCGTAGTCAACCTGGAATAAATGCTAGTATGGATACCCTAGAGCACTTCAGACAGGAATGAGCACTGTGCTGTGGAGTAATTGCCTGGGAGATGGGCAGGATGATAACTTTACTTTTTATGAGCATTCAGCAATGTGCCGAGTTTGTTTGTCACTTGTTTGGAAGAGGATAAATGCAGAATATTTCAGACACAGTGGTTGCAGTTTCTTGAATGACAGCAAAGCCTGGAGCATCATTGAGTTCAGCCACCACCTGAAGCAAAAGTAAAGAGCCAATTAATAAATGTTGACAAACAACCATTATTCTTCTATAACTCAGTATTAACAGAGAGTACGGGCATAAAGATTAGAACTGTATTGACAGATGTAAGATGTTGGTGTTGTGCTTTCCTTTATGAATGCGGCTTCTTTCATTCGTGAAACTTAAGTAAAGATGCATCTGTTAAGTTGATACAAAAACAAACTATCCTTCATTCTTTGCCAAAGAGGATTGATGAAAGTTGTATTCAATTATTTTACAAACTTGATTTCATTTGGCTTTGTGCCACCTCCTCCCTTTTTTTCCTTAACCCTTATTGTAGCTCACACCATGACAAGGAAACACTGTTTAGAAACCAGGAAAAAGAGCTGTTAGCACCAAAAAGGGCATAAAATTTTGTAGGGGTCCAGCTCACCTCACAAAGGGATCTAAAGAAATGCAACTACATTATTTAATAAATAGGAGTGTCTGATTTCCTTAGCACCTTTCTTTTTTAAAGGATGTGATCAGGTAGTAAGATGTTTGAGGGAAGACCTGTTTCTCTACGAGGTGTTTTATTTTCTCTGCCATTCACATTTCTTTTTTATCTTCAGTGTTTCAAATACAGTTTGTATTAAAAGGTTTTAATGTACCAAAACTTTAACTCAGTACACTGGATTGTTATGATATTAATATTATACAATGAAATTGTATAAAATATTGTCAGTTTGATTATTGACACATAACATGTTTACAAATAGACTGTGGTGTTGATCAAAAATGGTGAATAAAATGGGACTGACAAGTCCTTCCTGCCAGGAGGCTTAGATTCTCTTAGCTCTAATGTCTAGATAGCTAGCTATGTTTCCTATAACCACTACAGAGCTATAGCTAATCAGAGTGACTATCGGCAGAGTTCATAACACAAAGTGGTAGTGCACTCTAGCATGCTGCTTATTGGGTCTTATTTTAATACTTGCTGCACTTTGGAGCATCCTGAACCTATCTATTTAAATCCTACGTATTTTAAGATCTTTAAGGGAGTGATTAGCATCATTTGACTAAGGGTAATAATTCAAACCATAGTTTATTTGATTATCTAATATGCTCTGTGATGTGCTTTCTACTTTATTCAGAGGACTATAACCCACTTGTGAGCCCTTCTTTCCTTCTTCGGGATCCTCACTCAGTTTCATCGATAAAGAGTGCTGTTACAGCTCTTACTAACAGTGCTTGCAAATGTGTGTGACTGATGCCTAGGTGTTTTAGCTTTTGCACCTCTGTTTGCCTAGAGAATTCACACTGTATGTGATGAATGTCAGTTACATTGATTTATTTAACTTGTGACTTATACTGATGCAATCCCATTGCCTTTCCTTATACAAGTAAATTTTAAATTTTATTCTGTGAAGAAACTGTTGAAAAACTTTTATCATGAACTCCATATGCAAGGTTTGCCCTGATATATCAGAGGTGAAAAAGTTCTGAGTTTACAGTGTTAATTGTGGAATTATATCTCTGTTAGGTACATAGTTTAATTTGTGAATTTCATTCCTATAGTGAATCAAATTGATGTGGTACTGGGCAAAATATTTCATGAATGTTAATGACAGCATTACTTAAGACTATCCCCATACTGAAAATAGCATGATTGCCAATCAACAGATGGGTAGATAAACAAAATAGTGTCAATATGCAGACGTCAAAACATTGGCAATGAAAGGAGTGAATTGCTGTTACTCTCAATACTGTGGATGAATTCCACAAAATGTTAAGTGAAAGAAGCAAGCAAAAAACAGCGCAAGCTCACTGATTCTGTCTACATAAAATGCAAAATTAATCTGCAGTGAAATTAAGCAAATTACTGGTTACTGGAAGCAAGAATTCCAGAGAGATAAATTGCAAAGGAATATGAGGGCTTTTGAGGGCAATGTAAATGTTCTGTTCTTGATTGCAATGAGGATTTCATTGGCACGTATAGCTGAAAAGACTCTCCAAACTGTGCAAGTCAAAATGATTTATTGCATGACACCATTGCTTAATATAATTGATAAAGAAAGTAATTTCAAGGAAGGATAAGATAGATAAGGAAAATATACAAAGCAATATTAATGAAGATTAATATTAGAATTATTGTTAATATTTTATTCTCAAATTTGCTAGCACTTCTTCAAATGATGAGGGCAAAGGAATTTAGTGTTTAGAGGCCTGTGGAAATGTTTCCTTCTCATTTACAACCCTTCCCACCAGAGGTTTGGCATTTTAAATATCAAATGTAAAGAAAGACATTTTGCCATCCGCTTTATACTACAGTTCACAATTGTGATTTGAATGAAAAAAATCACCCTTAGGCTCATGTATTTGAAGACTTTGTCCCAAGATGGTGACCTAGTTTGGGAAGGTTATGAACTTTCATGGAGTGAAACCTAGCGGGAGGAAGTAGGTCACTGGTGGCTGTGCATAAGGTTTTATAGGCTGGCACCATTTATGGTTTCCTCTCTGCTTCTTGTGTGATGAAATATGATGAGGCAGCTTCCTGCTTCTGTTGTCGTGCCTTCCACACCATGATGAACTCCATCCCTCTGGAACTGTTAGCCAAAAAACCCTGTTCTTCACTAAATTATTTTTGGCCAGAATATTTTATTATAGCATAAAAAAGAAACTACTACAGCGTTCCAGAATCAGGGCAGCAATAATCATATGCTACATGAGCACATTGGAAGGGACTAAGCAGACATTGCTGTCTTATCAAACTTCCAATTGAGTGAAACTTCAGCCTGAATACCTAGATTCTACACTATTTAAAGTTTTTAATTAGATTTTCTGAGATTTCTATGTTTCACCTCAGTTTCTTGTACTGAAAAATACTAATGATAAACCTTTCCCACTGGCCAGAGTATAAAATAACTGAGTTCAATCCCAAGATCACGCAATGGAAGGACAAAGCCAGCCCCCGGAAAATTACCCTCTAAACTCCACACATGTGCTATGAGCAAGTGGGTACCTACATCAGAGAAAGAGAGAGAGAGAGAGAGAGACAGAAACAGAGACATCGACAGAGAGACAGAAGGAGACAGAGAGGCAGAGACATAGGATAATTAATTATAAATAAATATAAGCTTAAGAGCTGTCTTGTAACTCTACATTCTTATCCTATGCAGTGATAGCTTCAACTCATAGTTAGAACAATAAGGAAAGAGGAAGAATCATAAGGGCTGTGCATAGGAAAAGAAGTGACAATTCAGGTGCAGAAGATATGATCTCATACATTAAACACTCTAAACATTCTACCAAAAAAATCCTTAAACAGTTCAGAAAAATAGTAAGACAAAAAAAAAAAACCAGTAGTTTCCCTGTCTACTAATAACAAATATGTTTGAAAAGAAACCAGCTAAACAATCTCATTCACAAGTCTCAAAAAAATAACTAAAACACACTTATTCAAGGAGATAAAAAAAACTATATGATGAAAACCACAATACAGTGAGGAAAGAAATTGAAGACACTGGAAGATGAAAAGATTTCCCTTGCTTTAGATCAGCAGAATTGTTATTGTTAAAATGGCTGTATTATTGAAGATGATACTTACAAATTCAGTGCAATACTCACAATAGAGCTTAAAAAAATCCTGAAATATATATGGAAGCATCAAATATCCAAAATAATTCTGAGCAAGTAGAACAATACAGGAATTTTGAATCCAAACTGTAGCACAGAACCATAATAACAAAACTAGCATGGAACAAGCATAAGAACAGATATAGACCATTGTATTATCATAGAGGACCCAGAAATATACCCAAACAACTACAATCATCTACTTTTAGACAGAAGTGTCAAAACATGTGTTAAAGACTATGTAGCTTCTTAAAAAAGTAGAAACATCTATGGAAATCTAAGTCTGCAGCAGAGGTCCTGCACATCTATATTTGACCAAGATCATGATAGTCAATTATTATTAGACTAAAATGTCCACTAAAGGATATACAGATAAAAAAATAAATTTTACTATACACAACGGAGTTTTATTCAGTTGTAAAGAAGAGTGAGATCATCTTGTTTGCAGGAAAATGGATAAAATTGAAGATCATCTTTTTAAACAAACAAAATAAGCCAGATTCAAAGGAACAATGCCACACATTTTCTTTCACATGTAGAATACACATGAAATGAGCAAACAGACATGAAATCAGAAAGGAGACTATTAGGCCGAACTCAGCCCCAAGACAGAGTCACTACTGACCAGCAACATGACAACCACAACCCAGCAGGCAGCATTCCAGGAACCAGAAACAAAACCATCCTAGTTTCTCAGTAACTATCTGACTCTTGCTTTGAACAATGCACCTTAATCATAACAGCAATTTTCCATCACAGGCAACCGAAAAACTGAAAAGCACCCAAGTGAAACTCCCCCGTACCGAGGCACCTGCTATTGATTCACCCCATCCCCTTCTGCCACAGCCTCAACACCGTCTGCCCACAAAAGAAAGAAATCCTGTAAAATCCAGCCTGTTGTGACAAGAAATCACACACGTCTCTTTCTCCACTGAGTGTGGCCCAGCAGCTCTATAGCCCAATAAATTCCTCCTTTTTCTTGCCTCAGAGTGGTCTGTTGTGGTCCTGGTCTTTTCCAGAACCTAACAGAGACTACTTGAGAAAATTCAGGGATGACAGAAGAAATGAAAAAAGACCAGAAGGTGGTATGAGAAAATTGGTCAGATGCATTATGGGAACATATGAAGTCGATGCTGATGAAAATAATACCAAAGAAAGAGAAATCCTTTGTTTGAATTGCTAGTCAGATTGAAAAACTCATTAAAAAATAGATAAATAAACTCAGTGTTCTTTCTGCTGGGTGGTGCTGATGCTGTTGTTTATCCAGAATCTGACTTGACATCTCTTTTTTCTCATGTCCTCCTGAAAATGTGATCTTCTTGGCAAAACATTTTGCAATTCTAGTTACAGCTGAGCTATACAAAAGCCTACCCAAAGTCATACACACAGAGAGAGACAGAGATAGAGAAAATTCATATTTATACCTGTCTTTCCATGATTTTTATCAATGTGTATTTTTTACTGAATTTTGTCCACGTCATAAAAAACATTTTAATTATCTTTATACCCTCTCCCCCATCTACACTCCCCATAGGCCCCCCAGTAGATTTTATTCATTCTCTCATATATGTTAAGGCCTATCAAGTCAAGTTTGTGAATTCAGATGTTGCTCAGTGCAAGTTCATCCATTGGATTCTAGTCAGCCTATTTAGAGCCTCTCACTTAAAAAAGATCAGCTCTCCCTCACCCTGCAGCAGCCAGCCACCAATAGTGCTTCAGCTAAAGTTGGGGCCTGCTGCCCATTTCCCCAGTTTTATGCTGGGTTTTCATCTGATTTGGTTTGCATGGATCCTGTTCATGCTGACATCACTGCTATAAGTTCATGAAAGCAATTCCTAAGAAACCTAGAAGAATGGGTTTCTTTAAGATCGTGCACCAACCCTGGATCTTACAATCTTTTCACCTCCTCTTTTGCAATGGTCCCTGAGCCATTGGTGGGTGAGTTTTATATAAGAGTCCTCTCCAGAGACAGGCACACTGCAGTCTCTTAGTCTCTACATCTTGGCCAGTTGTGGCCTTCTGTGTGCATCACACTCGGTTGTATGAAGAAGCTTCACTGGTAAGAATTAAGAAGTGTGTTCTCTCTACCACCGGTTCCACTATGTTCCGTGAGACTTCAGTATGTCGAATGTCCATTATAGATGTGTCACTTAGGACTGAGTATCTCTCAGACATATTTGATGAGTTGTGAATGGTATGCTTGACTATAAATGTAAGGATCCATATTTAGCATAAAGTAAGAACTTACATTTGTCTAGGAATATGGCAGAGGTAGGGTTTTCTCTAGGATCTATGACCTCCTCAGTTACGTGTATTCGGCTATGTTTATATTGCCACACATGAGTTCCCTCCCACTGAGAGGACTTTAAGTCTTGTTAGTTATTGATCACCCCCAAGATTAAAGTGCCACTACTGCACTGATATACGTTTTTGTGCCAGCCATAGTTGTGATCATTAGTTTTAAAGCTGGGGTTGGACCACTGATTAATTTTCTCCCTTAGAAACTTGCATAGTATCCTTCAGAAGTGTGAAAGCTAGTCTTCAGGGAGAAGGCTTCCAGGTCAGTTCCAAGGTCCAATTCCATTGTCCCAAATCCTGTGTCTGAAGAGTGTCCTGTCTTCAGCAGTAGGGTCTCACCTTCAAGTTCTAGTACTTTCTATCTCTTTCCTTCCTATCACTAGAATATAAATGGAAAAAAGTCATAATTATGTCTCCATTATTCATAATACTCTATGTGAAACACCACCAGAAATTTTTAAAGAGAAACAGAACAATCCTTAAAAATAATTGCAATGTGGAGTTGGAGAGAAGACTCAGTGGTTAAGAATGCCTGCTGCATAATCATGAGGACCAGAGTTTGGATCCCAGCACTAACTAAACAGTCTAGTGTACTAAATATACTTATAAATACATAAATAAAGAAATCTTTCTAAATATATGCACGCTATTCTTAGAAATGGGGGTTGGTAGTCTAAGGAAAGGTGTTGAATATAAGAAGGGAATCTCATTTTCTGTTATATATTCTGTAACATTTGAATATTTTACAAGAGTATTGCTCCTATAAAACAATAACAAGAATATCCCTAGTAGAAACAGCATCAAATTCAAAAAGCATATTTGATGCATATTCATATAAAACTTGGCATTTTATTCATTCTGATCAATGTCCTCTCCATTTCTGACTCTAAAAAGTATTTTTTTTAGAGTCAACATTTGTACTTAAAGTTGGATATGCCTGTGTTTTGTAAATCCTTACCAATTAAACTTTTTTGTTAAGAGAAAACATCCAATAATTTATTTCTCAGTCCTGAGCCTGAATTCCCCATGATTTAATTAATACTATTTGAGGATTAGAATAAGATTTAATAAGGAACTCAAGGGATGCCATTTTAAAGCTAGTTTTTTAATTCATCTGTATTTTAAGCAAAGTAAGACACTGAGTTGAGAGACAAAGAGCAAGTTAATCTCAAAGTTAGAGGTTGATCCCAGCATTATGTATTTTAATGGTTTTTCATGTAATTTCATCATTTGGAGGGAATAGCTTAAATGCCATTTCTGTGTGTGCTTAAACAAACTCTCACTACAGCAGCGATTCACTGAAATTTAATTACAGCCTAGATGGGAGTGCTCCTGCCAGGCAGGTTTGGAAAGCTAGTGCATCCCCTGCACGCTGACTTTTTACTGGACTGCCACTCCAAGGGCTGCACCTATACAGAGCGTGGTGAAGGGGAACAGATTGCAAGAAGAAAGACACACTAATTGGATTATACATAATGAGAAGCTCTATGAAATGCCTTGTTGGGATAATTCCCTAGCTGTAGAGAGGTCACCATCCCTTTAATGACATGAGTTCACTTTATAATTGACACAGTCTTCTGGGATCAGAACCTTGATGTCACCAGAACTAATATTTGGTATTTTTTTGTTTTATGTAGTTTCTAGAAAAATCTTACTAACACAATGAACTTTCATACCGACTTGCTTAGCAAAAAGTATGATTCAAAGCAAATACTATATTGAAAACTATCACTGAAATAGTTTAATTTTAAAATGCTACTTTATATCTGAGGAAGTAGGCTGCTGTGTTTTGCTAAATAAAATGAATAACTTTGAGCCACTAAATTACGATAGTTTGTAGATTTCAGATAGTAGAATTCAATAAGATTTTATTAAAATTATCCCCAACCTTTCTCATGGTGACCTCTCTTTTCTAATATGATGCAATCATTTGGTTAAGTTCTCTATTTATGAACTGTGAAACATGTTTTTCACTGTACTGAACTACCCATCTACCAGTGAATCTTCTGTGACTTCCATTCTCACTATTCAGTACAAACTACCATCTTGAGACAGAATTTGCATGGCAGCTATTATTGCTTCACCATCTACTTGCCCTTTCTACAGAATTTGATATTAAATGTTTCTCTCTTGAACATGCAATTGTTTTTATGGCCCTGAACTATGTGTGTTTCTAATCTCTGTCAATTATATATGATTTGTTAACTTTTTGTTTACCATCCTTAATTAGATTCCTTTAATGAGATTCCTCCCAACTTTTGATACTGGACATTATATCTCTATTTTTAGTTACATTCATTCCAAAATATTGACTATAAATTGTATAGATGCCTTTAAACCTTATCATTAGACCCCTAGTATAGATCAAAACAGGCATTTTTTAACTATTTAGAGAATTCTTCAACTGTGGGTGCCTTCAATTCTAGACCTCAGTGTTAATCTTTTTAATTTATAAGCATTAAGAAGTAAATATAGCCAGGCATGGTGGTGCATGCCTTTAATCCCAGCACTTGAAAGGTAGGGGGAGGCAGATCTCTGTGAGTTCAAGGCCAGCCTGGTCTATATAGTGAGTTCCAGGACAGCTGGGGCTACAGAGTGACCCTGTCTCAAAAAAGACAAAAAATAAAAAAAAAGAAGTAAATATAGAACTAGACTTTCCTTCTCTAACGATATTCTTTCTCACTTGTTCAAACTTTTCACTGTTACCCTGCTGGAATTAAGGCTCATACTACTAGTATCTGAGGTAGTGAGAATGCTTTTAAGATTATAAAGTTATTAGTAACTTTCTAATTTATATTTGCCAATTTTGAACACGTTTTCTTTTTGTATTCTGATATCATATAGAAGAAAAGTGATTGTTTTTAATGTAGATTTTCTGTGTTTATCTCCTATCAAGTCAACTGATAAGTTTTTTGACTCCAGTAGATGGTGTGCTAGTATATACTGATCAACCTGTTGCAGAGGAGAGCATTGATGGTAGCTCTGACATGTAATATGTTTCTTTTGATAGTCCAACCAAAGTCCACTTAAAACAACCAACATGACAACTCTGAAAACAGATTTGAAAATGAACACAGCCGGCATTCCTACCACAGTATGAGTTATCACTGACTCTGATCAAGCAAGCAAAGCTGTCACCATTTCCTTTCAGGCATTTATTTTCAGAAAATTTGAAACAAATATGGCAATAGGTGAATCATTACAATTTTCTATAATAGTAAAACATTCTCCTTATAATAATCTCATTGTGTAGGGATTTTGATCATTTAATTGATTTTTCAAAAAAATCATTAAGTGAATTCCTTAAATTCATTATTATATGGTAACTATACTGAAAGTGTTAGAAATATATAAAAATCACTTATCAGATATTCTAAACAGCCTGTATTCTTGGGGCTGGAGAAATGGCACAGCAGTTAAGATCTCATAGTGCTTTTGCAGAGGACTGGAATTCCGTTCCCACACCCGTGTCAGGTGATTAAAAACCCCCTGTAACAACAGCTCCAGGGAATCCAATACCGTCTTCTGGCCTCTGCAGACATCTGCATTCATGTGCATATACCCACACAAGAACACAAGAATGTACACCCAATCAAAAGTAAGATAAATATTTTAAAAGGAGTTTTAGCTAGATACATACTTTGAATAAACAAAATAAATAAAAGAATTTCTCAGAAGACTGATAATGTAGGAAATAAGGAAGTTGAAAACATACAGAGCAAGAGTTTCTATCTAACACAGTACTTTCCACTTGCATTTTCTCAATGCTAAAGATCTTATTTAGTGAAAACCCAATACTGTACTTTGTGTAATTATGAAATGAACTCATTTTTACTTGTTCTTTGAACTTTGATTCATTTTCAAAAGTTATAGGACTCTACTCATCAGCATAGAATGTGGTGGGATTTAGTGCCATAGATAAAACAAAAATGTGTTTTTCAGCCCCACTTCTGCAGAGCCAGAGGGGAGAGATGGCAGAAACATATGCTCCCTGGCCTTTAATACTGAAAGGACATGAAAGATGGTCAGGAATGGAGCAAGTCACTGCTTTTATGGTTTGATGATTCCTTGGGGCTGTTTGTTTGCATTTTAAAGATTTATTTCATAAAACTTTCAAAAATATCCATTATACCATAGACAAAATTTAATGATAAAACTATAATTTTCCTTTAACAACATTGAGCAATTATGTTGAAACAGCTGCCAATTAGTTTTCACATATTAGCCCAGGAAAATGATTATAGTCTTTAGTGTTTTATCTAATAACTAGATAAAAATAAAAGAGTGAGATATTTATTAATCAAAATGATAGATAATTCATTCCATTACACAGGCATTTGAAGCACAGCCCTGGGTCATTCCTGTGTTCCATACATTGCAGATATTCTCTATTATCACATAAAGGGGGTCTGACAATATTTTCTTCTTTATAGATCTGCATTTTATGCAGGTTTCCTCCAACCTCAAAATCTAATTCAAGCAACCAGCAAGGGAATGTAAGGGAATGTATTCTTATTTTCATTACCACATTTTTCATTTATATAATACCTCTGCCTGAAGAACCTCGGGTGATTTATAAACATTAATTGCCAAATATCCAGTGTTCCTTTGAGATATGTAAATCTGAGTTTGGCTAATTAAAAATTATAACCAAACCCCGTCACACACACACACACACACACACATATAGTATAAGCCTTAGCAGGCTCTGAAAATTCATTTGATCATGAATGTGTGAAAATGAAGCAATTCTCACGAGCAGTTTAGCCAGCATAAGAGTAGTGCATAGAAAAGGTGAAAATCTGATTTATTTATTTATCCTAAGAGTTGAACATGGAATCTTGAGCAAACTATGCAAGGATTCCTACTTCTGAGTCATATTCCTGGTCCCAAGCCCTTCTTGGTGAAGGATTCACCAATGTAAGAAAACACAATTGAAGACATGAATATAAACACATGAAAAATTGCTTTTACCAATAAAACTTATTTTAAAAAAATTTTTATGTGTGTGTGTGTGTGTGTGTGTGTGTGTGTGTGTGTGTATCTGCTTGTATATAACATATGTGTGGGCATCTGTGGAAGCCAAAGAAAGACATCAAATCCACTGGAGCTGGAGTTACAGGCAATTATGAAGCACTCCACAGGGGTGCTGACACCAAATTCAGGACCTCTGGAAAAGCAGCAAACTCTCTGTGATGCTTTGAATGAGAAGTGTCCCCCATAGGCTCAAGTACTGAATGCTTGATAAGGTGATGCAATTCTTTATGGAAAGTCGTGGAGTCTTTAGGTGGTGTGTCCCTGCTGAAGGAAGCAAATGGCTGGGGGAAAGCTTTGGGAATTCACATCGTTCCCCAGTTCTAGCCTTCTATCTCTCTCTCTCTCTCTCTCTCTCTCTCTCTCTCTCTCTCTCTCTCTCTCTCTCCTTCCTGTATGTGCTTGAAGATAGGCATGTTCAGATTTCTGCCCCAGCTTCCTCTTGCCATGTCTCCCCCACCTCGATGGAATCTTAGTCCTCTTGGAATTTTAAGCCCAATTTAGCTCTCTCTTAAGTACGCTGCCTTGGCCATGGTGTTTTATCACAGCACAGGAAGTAACCAGCACATGCTCTTAATTCCTTGGTCATCTTGCCAACCCCTAAAATTGATTTTTAATGAATTTTAAATGCAAAGCATAAATGAGAGTATATAAAAGTACATTGATGAAAGGTTTCTTCTCTCCTAGAAAATTTCTCCTTAACCATTATTGTGATTACGTCTCTATTCTATTAGTGAAGTAGAATGTCTAAGGTTTGGTTAGACTAGGATGTGTCTGTGATGGACACCTCTCTGAGTTACCCTTGCCATGCTCACTGACGATGGCACTTTGTGGTCTGGAAACAGCATTTATCCATAGTAGATTTACCCTCATTTACTATGAAACCCATCAGTCTAAGTTATGACCACTTCATTTGGGTAACTTCTAATTATCAACACAGTCAAAAGTAGTCTTTTAAAATGTAAACAAATTTAATAAGCTTCTAGTAAGACATAATCATGACAAAGAAAATGAGCAAACCAAATAATCAATATGAAAGTCAAGTAGTAATGATAAGTAGAGCTTAGAACATTTAAAAATAAAACAGGAAAATATAATAATTCCAATGATAAGCAAAATTTTGGAAAAGATGAAGGAATTCTTAGAAAACACAATTTTAAGATATAAGATCCTACATATTGTTTTAACTATTGAATAAACAGACTTGAAACTTTCAGGAAAGAGAAATGAAGCAAGCTGTCAGTTACTGAGCTTGTAACTCATCCACTCATTTCCGTCACTGGTTGTCTCCCTTCTGTAAAAGAGGTTGACCTGTACATTGTTCCACAAGCAGAAAAAAACCATCAGTAGTTTTCACCTTCATAATATGTCAAATATGAGGGAGAAATGGCACTGGTGGTAACATTCTCCCAAGAACAGTGAAATTTGATCCAGTATCTAACCTCCAACTCTTTTCGGAGTCATCCTAACCTTGAAACCAAAACACAAAAAGAGCAGGAAAAGAAAGAAAAATAATGCAGGCAAATTTGCTCATGAACATAGGTTTTAAAAATTCTAAATGACTTTAAGAGAAAGAGTCCATTCCTGGAATTGAAGTTCTGTTGGTTAATTTAGGTGTCTAGTAGGGCAATATTGCCTGTTATCTGATAACTCCTTTAAATTCCTCTTAATAATGCATATGCATATACTTTAAGAAGCATCTATAGTGGAATGTTTCTGTATAGGTTTTTCTGGAGGCCTAAGGTTTTAATTATCCCTCCCCATAGTTTCTCCTCTGTCTTGCCCTCCATTCCCCACCCTGTTTAACCCTTCTCACTTTATTGTTCTCCTTTACCCCTGTCTATAATGCATTCTACCACCTCATTCCCCTCCATGTCCATTTATTAGTTTTCTGACTTCTCTGGATTTTCAAATTAAAACTCATATTTAGGAAATAAAATCTAACACTCAGCTATGAGATAGAAAATGCAATGTTTGTCTTTTGGGATCTGGTTTATCTCACTCGGGGTAATTGTTTCTTGGTTCATCCATTTACTTGCAAATTACATAATTTCATTTTTAAGAGCTGAATAATATTCCATTGTATATTATCAATTGATGGACATCTAGGTTGTTTCTGATTTCTAGCTATTATGAAAAGGGCAGCAATGAACATGGATAAACAGGCATTTCTATAGTAGAGTCTTGTGTATTTGTCTAAGAGTAGTATGACTGGGTCATATGGTGGATCGATTTCACGATTTTTGTGAAATGTCCACACTGATTTCTATAGTGACTGCACAAGATTGTACTCTCACCAGAAGTGTATAAGAGTGAGATTCTAAATAGACTGACTAGACCTCAGTGAATGAACTTGCACTGAGGGATGTCTGGAGACACTAACCTGACTCAATAGGACTTAACACAAATGACAGAATACATGAAATTCAGTGGGAGGGGGCTCAGGGGGTGCTGATGGGGAATGAAGTATAAAGATGATTAAAATGTTCTGTATGAGATATACAAAATTCAATAAAAATATACAAAATAAATGAGATCCTTACCAGCATTTGTTCTCGCTGTTACTGCATCATAGTCAATCTGACTGATTTAAGATGAAATCTCAAAGTGGTTTTACTTTATATTTCTCTGAAAACTATAAATGTTGGACATTCAAAAAAAGTATTTCTCAGTCATCTGTGTTTAATCCTTACAGAAGTCCTTGTTCAGTTCTTACCCCATTTTTTTTCTTTTAATGTTTAGTTTTCTGAGATCTTTGCATTTTAGATACTTATCTGTCAGAGGTACAGGTGGTTATGATTTTTCCCATTCTGTAGGCTGCTTCTTGGCTCAAATGCTGGTATTCTTTGATTTACAGAAGCTTTTTATTTCATTTGGTCCCATTTGCCAATTACTGGACTTAAATCCTGCTTTGTAGGAGTTCTATTCAGAAAATCCTTTCCTGTGCCTGTAAGTTCCAACATATTCCCTATTTTTCTCCTTTATCTGATTCATGGCATCAGGAATTATGTTGAGGTTCTTTATTTATTTGGAGTTCAGTCTTATGTCTGGAGGGGAGAGAAAGAGAGAGAGAGAGAGAGAGAGAGAGAGAGAGAGAGATCTAGTTTCATTCTGCTATGTGCTGCTATCCAGTTTGACCAACACCACATGTTGAACAAGCTGTCTTTTCTCCAGTGTATATTTGTGGCTCCTTTGTCAAAAATAAGGTTGCCATAAATGCATGGACTTAAATCTGGGCCCTCACTTCTATGTCACAAATTGACTTGTCTGTTTTAATGCCAGTACCACATTGTTTTTATTACTATAGCTCTGTAGTGTCATTTGAGGTCAGGGATGGTAATGCCTCTAGCAGTTGTTTTATTGTTTAGGATTGTTTTTGACTATCGTGTTTTTGTTATGTTCAATATGCAATCTAAGACCAATTTTTCAATTTATATGAAGAAGTGTGTTGAAATTTTAATAAATATTACACTTTATTTGGAAATTGCTTTTGGTCAGATGGCCATTTTCAAAATGTTAATCCTACAGATCCATGAGCATGAAAGGTCTTCCATCTTCTATGCATGCTACCAGAAGAAAAAAAATAATCATCAACCTTACCCAGCTGTGAATCCTCTGAGCTACAATAACTGATCCTACAAGATATGCTCACAGGTGCAGTAGTGGGGCATAACCAACTGCTCCCTAAGTGAACTTAAGGTTTACTTCATAGGAAAAAGTCCATATATGACATTGTCATCAGGTTTAGGAACCTGAGAGAAGACTGGTCACAGGACATAGTTGTCTACTAAATATAGTATTAAACTGACTCTTAATGACTTATTGTTATAGCCATAGATTAATGCATCTCTCGAGCCTCCTCAGAAAAGCTTATGCAACTGATGGCGATTAACACAGAAACCCACAACTGACCAATGTGCCCAGAACAGTTGTACTAGATTGCTTATCCCAGAACAAGACACCTATTTCAAACTTCTGCTTCCCAAGGCTCAAGAACCATTGTAGAAGAAGGAGCAGAAAGACGGCAAGAGCCAGAGGTGATGTGTGACCACAAGGAAATAGAGATTTTCAGAAAGATGGTCAGTTACTTATAAGAACTCACAGCCAAAGGTGACACCATGCACAAGTCCAACACAAGCTGAAACCAGACAAAATCCAAGCATAGACTTGGGGAAGGAGTAAGAATTTCCAACCTAACCTAAGGAACTTTTGGCAACTGATGGCTGCTGGGAGGGAAAGACAGTCTCTTTCAAAGATGGAACTCCTGACAGACACTAGGGATATAAATTAGACTCCATAGGTCTTAATATACCTGTATATGTATATAATAGAGTCCCTTATATTGGATGGGGCTGTAAGAGGAAGTGTGGACAGGGGAAGTGATCTAAATACCATCAAATTTTATTGTATGAAAATCACAAAAATTAAAAAAAACATTTCTTAAAATTATAAATGAGCTGGCTTCTATTTCCAGGGTAAGTCAATTGGGCCCTCCATGCCTTGACTCCCTCAGCCTCACACACCCTCCCATCTCCCCCACCGGTCTCTCGTCCTAGCCTGGGTCCTGTCCCATTCCTTGTCTTGGCGCCACAGATACCTGGGGAACCACCACTGCTTCCTGATCCAGTGCATCCAGAGCAACTCATTTCCTTCCCAGGTCCCCAGGAGCACTGCTTCTGGACCTGGCCCCACCCTCAGCTCCCTCTGCTTCCCTGGGCCTGTGCTACCCACAGGACTCTTGCCCCAGTAAGTCTATCACCCCTCCATGCCTTGATTCCCACAGTCTCACTCACCCTCCCATGTCCCCTGCCTGTCTCTCCTCCTAGCCTGGGTCCTGTCCCATTCCTTGTCTTGGCACCCCAGAGACCTGGGGAACCACCATTGTTTCCTGTTCCTGTGCATCCAGAGCAACTGAGTTCCTTCTTGGGTCCCAGGGGTGCTCTGGGCCTGGCCCCACCGTCACATCCCTCGCCTCCCTGGGTCTGCATAACCTTCCAGTCTCTTTCCTGGATGCAAGGACTGACTTTTCCTCTTCCAACACAGCTCCTCAGTGCAGTCCCCAGGAGCACTTGGAGCCACCTCCTGCCCCCATCTTTCTTTGCATCTCTGAGTGGCATAGCCACCAGCTGCCCTAGACCAGCATCTTTCCTGGGCCCTGCTCGCAGGCCAGGCCAACCCCCAAAATCCTGAGGACAAAAATCTATCCTGGAGGAAGCCAGACCTTAGGAGAAAGCCTGAGAGCATCAAAACCTCATCTGACTTGGGCCTCTGTGGGAACTCCTGAACACAAAAGCAATCTGGCCACTCCAATATAAAATCAAAAGAGAGAACCGGAAGCTTAGAGGAACCAGCCTTTCATGCCCAAAAGTAAACTACAAAGACACATAAAGTTCATAAAAAGAAGCAGACCTAAACTTGAAAGACTGAGTCTCACACAAGAATCAGAAACTACAAAAGAAATTCACATGTCAAAGTCACAGAGAAAAACTAACATGAAAAACCAAAATAACATATCCCCACCAAATACCAATATTCTTCTAGAGGAGTACAGTGAGAACCTCCTAGAGATAATGCAGGACATGGAACTCAAAAGAACAATTATAAGCATGATAAAAGAATTCAGTGAATTTAAAGAACACACAAATAAATAAAAGAACTATAGGAAGATAGGGATAAACTTCTGAATGAATTCAGAAAAGAGTTAGAAATATTGAGGAATACTCAGGCTGAAATGAAGAAGGAAATAAAACACTCAGTAAGCCAATTAGAAATGGCAGGAGAAAGCCTCTCCAATAGGATGAATGAAATGGAAAACTGAGTATCAAGGCTGGACGATAAAGTGGATGAACTAGACCACTCAAGCAAATGGTATGAAAAATTTAAGAAATCACAAGAATGGAATATGCAGGAATTGTGTGGCACCATGAAAAGACGAAACTTACGAACCATAGGCATACAGGAAGGAGAAGAATCTTCAACAGAATCATGGTAGAAAATTTCCCAAAATTAAAGAAAGACATGCCCATACAAATACAAGAAGCAAACAGAACACCA
>NW_008352153.1:2251747-2257506 GCF_000622305.1 Nannospalax galili | reverse complement strand
AACAAGTCACATATAAAGGAAAACCCATTAGGATTACAGCTGACTTTTCAGTGCAAACTATGAAAGCCAGAAGAGCCTGCACCAAAGTGTTTCCAGTTTTAAATGACCACAGATACCAACCTAGACTACTATATCCAGCCAAAATATGTATTATATTAAAGGGGAAAGAAAAATTTTCCATGACATAAATAGGCTGAAGGAATTCATGTCCACAAAACCAGCCCTTCAAAGATTTCTTGAAGCAATAGAAAGAGCTGAAGAAAGGAATGACTATACCCAAGGGGTTGTGGAAAGAAATTCAATGAAGGAATAATTGTGGAAAAGTACAGCTACATCACAAATATAAAGAGAAATAAAAATGACGGTTCAATTCTCATCTTTCATTAATAACTTTAAATATTAACGGACTGAACTTCCCAGTCAAAAGACACAGACTAGGTGAATGGGTTAAGAAACAAAACCCATCTTTTTGATGTCTGCAAGAAACCCAGCTCACTTACAAGGACAGACACTATCTTAAACTGAAAGGATGGAAAAAATATACCAAGAAAATGGTACTAAGAAAAAAACAGGTGTAGCAATTCTAATATCTGACAAAATAGGCTCTAAACTAAAACTAATCAGAAGAGATAAAGAGGGTCTCTTCATTCTGATCAAAGGAACAATAAATCAGGAAAATATTACAATCATGAACATATATTTAGCTAACTCTGGTGCACCCAACTTCATAAAAAACAATACTACAGGACTTTAAGTCCCAAATTAACCCCAACTCATTAATAGTAGGGGACTTCAATACCCCACTATCTCCATTAGATAGGTCAACAGGCCAGAGACTTAACAGAGAGACATCTGAATTAAACAAAACCATATCTCAAATGGACTTAACAGATATCTACCGAGTACAACAGGGCAGAGAGTTAACAGAGAGACATCTGAATTAAACAATACCATATATCAAATGGACTTAACAGACATCTACCGAGTATTCCATCCAAGCACCAAAGGACATGCTTTCTGCTCAGCACCCCATGGAACTGTCTCCAAAATCGACCGTATACTGGGGCACCAAAAAAAAACCTCAACAAATACAAAAAGATTGAAACCATTCCATACATTTTGTCAGATCACAATGCAATAAAGCTTACAATCAACACTGGAAGAAGCCCTAATCATCACACGAACATATGAAGATTAAACAACACACTCCTGAATGATGAATGGGTCAAAAGAGAATTGAAGAAAGAAATAAAAGCATTCCTGGAACTAAATGAAAAGGACAATATAACACAACAAAACCTCTAGGGCACCCTGAAAGTGGGCCTTAGAGGAAAGTTTATAACACTAAGTGCATACATCAAAAAATCGGAAAGAACACAAATAAATGACTTAACATTGCAACTCAACACACTTGAGAAGCAACAGCAAATGAAACCCAAACCCAGCAGACAAGAAGAAATAACAAAAATCCAGGCAGAAATTAATGAAATTGAAAAAAAGCCATACATCAATTGCTCAGAAAACAAGGGTAAGAATTAATAAATGCGACCTCATTAAACTAAAAAGATTCTGTACATCAAAGAAGACAACTAGGGAAGTGAACAGAAAACCCACAAAATGGGAGGAAATCTTCACCAGCGACACATCCAATAGAAGTTTAATAATCAGAATATATCACGAACTCAAAAAACAGAGAATCAAGACAAGAAGCAAACCAATTAAAAGATTGTCTAAGTTGAACAGAGAGTTCTCAAAAGAAGAAGTAAAGACGACTATGAAACACTTTAAAAGATTTTCAGCATCACTCATAGTTAGGGAAATGCAAGTTAAAACCACTTTAAAATTTCATCTTACCCAGTCAGACTGGCTAAGATAAAGAGTACAAATGATACCAAATGTTGGAGAGGATGTGGGGAAAGGGGAACACTCATCCTCTGCTGGTGGGGCTGCAAACTTTTTCAACTCCTATGGAAAGCAGTGTGGAGAACTCTTAAAAAACTACAAATGAACCTACCATTTGACCCAGTTATACCACTCCTTGGCATATACACAAAGAACTCATCCTATTGCAGAGAAACTTGTACATCCATGTTTGTTGCTGCTCTTTTCACAATAGCTAAGAGATGGAAGCAACCTAAGTGTCCCTTGATTGATGAGTGGATAATGAAAATGTGGTTCATTTATATGGTGGAGTTTTACTCAGCAATAAAGATGAAATCTTTATATCATGAAAGATGGAATCATGAAATTTGCAGGTAAATGGATGGAACTAGAAACTGTTATTCTAAGTTAACACAGACTCAGGAAAAAAATTGACATATGTTCTCCCTCATATGTGCATCTTAGAAGCAAACCCTGATAAGTGAGTATGTTATCCAGACATAACTACAGGAACCAGGATAATGGAAAGGAAACAGGGAGGTAAAGGAAAAGAAAGAACCTGAAGTGAAGAACAATAGGAAACAGGCCTTAATAAGGGAGATAGAGACAAAATGTGGTTAGTTTTTAGGGAGGGGAGAGGGAAGGGTATACAAGGAACCTAGGGGATAAGGGGAAAGAAGGAACTCAAGAGAGGTAGGACCATAGGAGAAGGGTATTAAGAGAGAAAGGGGGGAAATGGGGGCACCTTAAGTGGGAAAACTATGGTGGAGGAGTGAGACAATGCGAGAGATAATTAATGCCTAGCTAGTTTTGAAAACAAGAGGGAACCATATTACTCCTACAACCTACTGAAAATTATACACAGCAGTTCAAGAAATATATGTCTATGTAAAGTTTCTCTGAGAACAATTTGTTTTTGCCCAAGATTTATCTACATGACACACAGTAATTAAAAGTGCCAGACTGGTGGAACTAACCTTCTTGGATGTTTAACAGACATACTTTGAGGCCTATACTAATTGGGTCACAGGGACATAAAGGACACTTTTTGCTCCTTGCCCTCCTAGGTCAACTAGTTCCAGGGGAATATGAGCATCTCTCAAAATGTCCTGTAATGGTGGTGAGTCACCTGTCCTCTTGATCAAGGAGGCCAAGGAGACCCCACCAGATGGACTTGAACCAGTGTCCAGTCTACAAAGAGGAGGGTCAACACAGAGCAATCACTTCCTCCATGCTTCCAAGGGAAGCCAATCCCCTGAGGAACAGATCCTTAAATGACCTTAATAGTAAAAATAAATTGGTTTATCTGGGCCAACTGTATGGTCTTAAACACTCAAAAGGAAATAAAACCAAAGATTAAAAGAATCAATATAATTCTTTAAGAGTCCATGTGTATAGCTAAAGGCTACATAAGAAGAAACAATGCCAGATAGGAGATACCTTCTTTTGAGTTGTTGGCCAGGGTGACCAAAGGGACTCCCAAATAGTAACCAAGCATAGAACCGGGAAAATGAACAGAAGACCCTAATCTTATCTAAAGGAGTATTGACACATTATTGCTGCTAGAAGAGGAACAGCTGACCCTCCTAAAACAAAGACCTCTAGATAGGCTGACTAGATTCACCAGAAGGGCAAGTGGTGGGGACTGGCTGGTGTGGCGACAACACAGCAGACAGTAGCAGGGATATCAGAGTATAAGAGCTCTAGTGGGCAGCTGGAGGCTATAGCAGGGTGCCACTAGGAAGTGGGTGTATAGTCGAATAAGATGGTTTAGGATGTTCTGTGTGATATACACACAGAAAAAAAAATCAACAAATTTTTTAAAATGTATTATATATGAGGAGGAAGCATGGAAATTTATGTCATGCTTATTAGTAGAGGTGAGAAACATTACCATTGACATCTACTCGATGACTTCATAGTCATACACAGGTGCTAAGGATCCAAGTGCAATCGATTATGACTAGTAATAATCAGATGCACACAGATTAGAGATGTATGCACCAACATTTAAAGGTTAAAAAACTCATTCAATTTTATGTCTTACAGGGCTTATACCGACTTCATTATTGTATAACTATTAACTCAACTGTGAACCTAGAAACTTGCATCCACTTGTGAAAGAGATGTACTCTTGCTCTGGAGTGTGTTACTTTGTTAAATCTGTAGTGAAATGCTTCTTCTAATAATGTAGTTGTTAAAAATTAAAAAATGATAAAATATAATAATAAAAATTTACTGAATATGTTAAATCTGTAGTGAAATGCTTCTTTTAATCATGTAGTTACTAAAAATTTAAAAATCATGATAAAAAAATAATAATAATTAGTAGATGTGAAAAACATTACTATTGAAATCTACCTGATGACTTTATATCCATGCTCAGATGCCAAGGAACTCAGAAAGTAACTGACTCTCACTAGTAATAATCAGATATTTAGAGATTAGAAATGCATGTGCAAACATCTTAATGTTAATTGCATTGAAAATGAATTTTTCTGTATGAAACTGTATATTTTAATAATGAAATGGAGATCTTTTATAAAGGTTAAACTATCATTTAATTTTATGTCTTATAAGGTTTATACTGAGTACAATACTGTATAACTTTAATAATTCAACTGTAAACCTAAAAATTTACAGCCAATTTTGAAAAAGATGCATCTTAGCTCAGAAAATTGTTATTGAATATGTCAATGCTGATGTAATGAAATGCTTCTTCTAAGTATGTGGTTATTACATAAATAATTAACTGGGAAAAAATTATAAATGAATTATTAGTTAAAATGCTTCAGTAAATATATATGATCAAGCAATCATCCTTTCATAAATGCAGTGCTCAACGTATATTAGGCAATCATTGCACCCCATCAATTCTTTTAACAAAGAAACTCATTTGGTCATTTCAATGGGCATAGAAAAAAATCAAAGATATTTTAATCTTGATCCAAGTTTTAGAAAGAAAAACCTGGGGAACTAAGATGGAAGAGATCATCTATAAACTCCTTTATAAGGAAGTGGAAAGAATATAAGAATTGATGGATTGGGAGGAGTGCTGTGAAGTGCTGTCTTCTGAATCTGACAGGAAGATTGCATTCATGAACTAACAGCAGCTGTGACTACTTGCACAAGCCTTGCACAGATCAGAACATTCAGAATCCTTGCATCAATGGGGTAGACGATTTCCAGGCCCCACTCCTTCCTGAGAAGCTACTGGCAGTGGGTAGTTACCAAGGGAAGGAGAAACACTCCTTTTTGAGGAAGTGGTCACAGGTGGTCTCCCATGCTCCAGGCGTTGCCTCACACCCACGAGTCCTTGGGCAGCACTAAGCGGACTCACTGGGTTATAACATGTAGTTGGGAGAGGGCATTTAGGGGGGATATAGATGAGCTTAGGGAAGTTTGACGTGATAGTAGAGGGCAAATATGATCATATTTCCTTGTGTACATGTACACAATTCTCAAAAATAAAAAAATTATAAAGCACAAAACTCTCTTCAGTTAAAACCCACATCAAACCTTTTAGTTAATGGTGAATAAAAATATTATCACTATGATGTTAGGAGTAAAATTAAAATATCTATTCTTACAACTTGAATTCAGTATTTTTGAAAGAAGCTAAATATCAGTGACACTAATACACACATTACAGCAAACGTAAGGGCAGCAATTACCTTCAGGAAGGTAAGAAGACATTGGTTAAATCAAATTAAGACTGTATCAAGTTTATCTCAAAAGTATCGCCATTAATGTAACAAGAGCAAAGATCATTTGATATCAACCATCACATTTTAACCTATATAGAAGGGCATCATATAGTCATACAGGAAACAAATTTCAAACAAAAACACAAACATGGTAAAAGTGAAAGAAAAAGA
>NW_008352153.1:2240425-2251730 GCF_000622305.1 Nannospalax galili | reverse complement strand
AACTACGTCTACAAAACCTTACTATCAGAATTCTAATCAGATATAGTTACACTTGTGAGACATGAGTCTCTAGTGACAGAAGCTATTACAGCAAGTAATGAGTACTCAGTAGATTTTGTTGTGGGTGCATTGAAACCCACTGCAAGTGACTTACTCACTGTCCCATAAGCACAATCATGATCATGTGAGAACATCGCTGGCATATTGTCACCTCTTACTTCATAGCAAGATTTCAGTTGCCAAACCGGGTTCAGCTAAGACAAAGGAGCCTGATCTCCTCTCATGATCTTGCTTCTTTAGAGATGCTGCCTGAGGTCAGCCTAGTCGCTTCTCTTCTATTTTCTTCCCACATCTGGCAAAGAGCTGCTCAGACAGACGTCTTCCATCTTTCTCTCTTTTCGTAGTTTCTCTTGCACAGACATGTGCATTTCCACAAAGCTTGACTAGACATATATTTTGTTCCTTGAGCTATATGTATAGTTTGTTAGTAGGTTGTCAGACTAATATGGTTCCCTTTGGTTTTCTTAAAACTACCTAGGCATTATTTATCTCTCACTTTGTCTAACCCTTCCACATTGGTTTCCCCATTTAAAGTGCCCCCATTTTTCCCATTTCTCCCTTAATAACACTGTTCCCTATGGTGCCACCTCTCTTGAGCCCCTTCTTTCCCTTTATCCCAAAATTTCCTTGTATAACACTCTCACCTCTCTCCCCTTAAAATAGCCCCATTTTTATCCATATATCCCTTAATAACACCCATTTCCTACTGTTCTCTTGCAGGTTCTTTCTTTTCCTTTACCTCTGGTTCCTTTTCATTGTCCTGGTTCCTGTAGTTATGCCTGGATACAAACTCACTTATAAGGATTTGGTGCTATAATCCACATATGAGAAACAACATACAGCATTTGCTTTTCTGAGTCTGTTACTTCACTTAGTATAACAGTTTCTAGTTCCATCCATTTCATGATTTCATCTTTCTTTGCTGCTGAGTAAAACTCCATCGTATATATGAACCACATTTTCATTATCAACTCGACAATTGAGGGACACTTAGGTTGCTTCCATCTCCTAGCTATTGTGAAAAGAGCAGCAACAAACATGGATGTACAAGTTTCTCTGCAATAGGATGAGTTCTTTGGGTATATGCCAAAGAGTGGTATATCTGGGTCAAATGGTAGGTTCATTTGTAGTTTTATTTTAAGAATTCTCCACACCGCTTTCCATAGGGGTTGAACAAGTTTGCAGCCCCAACAGCAGTGGATGAGTGTTCCCCTTTCCCCACATCCTCTCCAACATTTGGCATCATTTGTTCTCTTGATGTTAGCCTGTCTGACTGGGTAAGATGAAATCTTAAAGTGGTTTTAATTTGCATTTAACTAGTTACTAATGATCTGAACACCTTTGAAAATGCTTCTTAGCTAGCTTTATTTCTCCTTTTAAGAAGTCTTTGTCCAGCTCCTTAGCCGATATTTTAATTGGGTTACTTCCTTTCTTGATTCTTTGTTTTTTTTTTTGGTTTTTTTTTTTTTTTGGGTTTATTTTTTTTTTTGAATGTTTAACCTCTACCAGATGTGTTGCTGGTGAAGATTTTTCTCCCAATCTGTGGCTTTTCTCTTCACTTCCTTGGTTGCTTCTTTTGATGTACAGAATCTTTTTAGTTTAATGGGGTCCCATTTGTTGATTCTTGACCTTGTTTCCTGGGCAGTTGATGTCCGGTTTAAAAAATCTTTTCCTACACCTATATCTTCTAAGCTGTTGCCAAAGTGTTGTTCTATCAGTTTCAGAGTTTCAGGCTTCACGTTGAGGTCTTTGATACATTTGGAGCTGACTTTTGTGCAAAGTGAAAGATAGAGGTTTAGTCTCATTTGTCTACAGGTGGACATCCAGTTTTGACAGCACCATTTGCTGAACATGCTGTCTTTCCTCCAGTGAATGTTCTTGACCTCTTTGTCAAATATCAGGTGGCCAAAATTGTGTGTACTCATATTTGGGTCTTCAATTGTGTTCCATTGATCTACAGGTCAATTTTTTTTTGCCACTATCATGTTGTTTTTATGACTATAGCTCTGTAATACAGTTTAAAATCTGGTATGGTAATCCCCGCAGCATTGCTCTTAGCTCAAGGCTTCTTAGGCTATCTGAGACATTTTGTGCTTCCATATCAAACTTAGGATTTTTTTTCCAATTCTGTGAAAAATGTCATGGGGATTTTGATTGGCATTGCATTGAATCTATAAATGGCTTTTGGTAGGATGGTCATTTTCACAGTATTAATTCTTCTAATCCATGGGCACGGGAGTTCCTTCCATCTTCTGATGTCTTCTTCAATCTCTTTCATTAAAGATTTAAAATTTTCATTGTAGAGGTCTTTAATGTCTTTGGTCAGGTTTATTCGGAGATAATTTTTTGAGGCTATTGTGGAAGAGAGTGTTATAATCTTTCTTGATTGCTTTGTATTGATATATAGAAAAGCTACAGACTTTTGTAGATTAATTTTGTAACCTGCCACGTTACTGAAACTGTCAATCATTTCTAGGAGTTTTCAGGTGGAATTTTTGGTATCTCTTAGATATCATATTGTCTGCAAAAAGGGATAATTTGATCTCTTCTTTTCCAGTTACTATTCCTTTAATTTCCTTCTCTTCTCTTATTGCTGTTGAAAGAGTTTCAAGCACTAGTTAAAAAGGAGTGGAGATAGTGGACAGCCTTGTCTCATTCCTGATTTTAATGGGAATGCTTCCAATTTTTCTCCATTTAGAATGATGTTGGCTATGGGTTTCTTTTATGTGGCTTTAATTATATTGAAGTACATTCCCTCCAGTCCAATTCCCTCTAGGACTTTGAATATAAATGCTTGTTGAATTTTGACAAAGGCCATCTCCGCATCTATTAAGATGACCATCTGGTTCTTGTCTTTGAGTCCATTTACATGATTAATGACGTTTCCAACTTGCTGGTGGTGGATGATCTTTTTGTTATGTGTCAGTATGCAGTTTGTAAGTATTTTGTTGAGAATTTTTCCATCTATGTTCATTAAGGATGTTGGTCTATAGTTTTCTTTTTTTATTGTATTTTTACCTGGTTTTGGTATTAGAGTAGCTTCATAGAAGGAATTTGGAAGTTTTCCTTCCATTTTTATCTTTTTGAATAAATTGTGTAATATTGGATATGGATCGTCTTAAATGTCTGGGAAAATTCTGCTATAAATCCTTCTGGTCCTGGGCTTTTATTAGTTTGGAAATTTTGTATTACAGTTTCAATTTCCTTATGAATTGAATTGTGTTATGGATCTGTTTAAGCTGTTGCTCTCTTTTTGGTTTATTTTTGGTGGTTATCATATTTTTAGATAACTGTCTATTTCTTTTAGGCTTTCAAATTTACTAGTACGTTTTTAGTAGCATATAGGTTTTTAAAGAATTCCCTTACAATGTTCTGGATCTTTTTTGTGTCTGTTGTGATGTTACCCATTTCATCTCTGATTTTGTTGATTTGGAGGTGATCTTTCTTTTCTTTAAGTTGGCTAAAGGTCTATGAATCTTGCTTACATTTTCAAAGAACCAGCTCTTAGATTCATTGATTCTTTGTATTGTTTTCTTTGTTTCTATTTCATTAATTTCTGCTCTGATTTTTGTTATTTCTTCTTGTCTGCTGGGTTTGGGTTTCATTTATTGTTGCTTTTCAAGTGTCTTGAGTTGCAATGTTAAGTCATTTATTTGTGTTCTTTCTGATTTTTTGATGTAATCACTTAAAGCGATGAACTTCCCTCTGAGGACAGCTTTCAATGAGTCCCAGTGGTTTCATTGTGTTTTATTGTCCTTTTCATTTAGTGCCAGGAGCACTTTTATTTCTTTCTTAATTTCTCCTTTGAACCATTCATCATTCAGGAATGTGTTGTTTAATCTCTATGTATTCCTGTAGTTACTAGGGTTTCTTCCAGCATTGATATTAAGCTTTATTGCACTGTGTTTTGATAGAATGCATGGAATTATTTCAATCTTTTTGTATTTGTTGAGGCTTGTTTTGTGCCCCAGTATGTGGTCGATTTTGGGGAACATTCCATGGGGCATTGAATAGAATGTATATTCTTTGGTTCTTGGGTGGAATATTTGGTAGATGTCTTTTAGGCCCTTTAAATGTACGGTATTATTTAATTAAGATGTCTCTCTGTTAATTCTCTGTCCTGTTGACCCATGGACAGTGCAGTAATGAAGTCCCCTACTATTAATGAGTTGGGGTTAATCTGGGTCTTAAAGTCCTGTAGTATTGTTTTTATGAAGTTGGGTGCACCAGAGTTTGGTGAATATATGTTCATGATTGTAATATCATCTTGGTCCATTGTTGCTTTGATTAGAATGAAGTGACCCTTTTTATCTCTTCTGATTAGTTTTAGTTTGAAGTCTATTTTGTCAGGCATTAGAATTGCACTCCTGCTTTTTTCTTAGTATTATGTGCTTGGAATTTTTTTTCCATCCTTTCACTCAAAGGTAATGCCTGTCCTTGAAAGTGACATGGGTTTCTTGCAGACAACTAAAAGATGGGTTTTTTTTTCTTAATCCATTCAACTACTCTGCGTCTCTTGACTGGACAGTTCATTCCATTGTTATTTAAAGTTATTAATGAAATATGTGTAGTGATTCCTGTCATTTTGTTTTCTGTTCACCTTCTTGGTGTAACTATGCATTTCCAGTTATACCTTAAGTAAGTTTCTTTCTGTTACCCCTTGAGTATAGATTTTCCTTTCTTCAGCTCTTTGTATTGCTTCAAGAACTCTCTGAAGGACTAGTTTTCTGGATATGAATTCTTTCAGCCTATTTATGTCATAGAAGATTTTTCTTTCCCCTTCAACTATAATAGACATTTTGGCTGGGTAAAGTAATCTGGGTTGGTATCTGTGATCATTTAGAATACTTTGGTCCAGGCTCTTCTGGCTTTCATAGTTTTCACTGAAAAGACAGCTGTAATTCTTATGGGTTCTCCTTTATATGTGAGGTGTTTTTTTCTTTGCAGCTTTCCTTTTCACATTTAGTGTTTTTATTATGATGTGCTGTAGAGTTTCTTTTCTGGTTCTGTCTGTTTGATGTTCTATATGCTTCTTGTATTTGTATGGGCATGTCTTTCTTTAATTTTGAGAAAATTTCTTCTACAATCCTGTTGAAGATCTGGCCCATACCATTATCCTGAGATTCATCTCCTTCCTCTATGCCTATGATGTATAATTTTGGTCTTTTTATGGTTTCACGCAATTCCTGCATATTCCTTTCTTATGTTTTCTTAAATTTCTCATAATCTTTTTTTTGAGTGGCCTAATTCATCACTTTGTCTTCTAGTCTTGATACTCTGTTTTCCATTTCATTCATCCTATTGGTGAGGCTTTCTCTTGTCATTACTAATAAGCGTATTGAGTTTTCGCTTCATTCTTCATTTCAGCGTGAGTATTCTTTTATAATTTTCTTTTCTGAATTCATTCAGAAGTTTATCCCTATCTTCCTTTAGTTCTTTGATTTCTTTGTGTGTTCTTTAAATTTACTGAATTATTTTATCATATTGATAATTGTTCTTTTGAATCCCATGTCATGTGTTATTTTTAGGGGGTTCTCATTGTACTCCTCTACAGGACTGTTGGTACTTTGTGGTGATATATTATTGAGGTTTTTCATGTTATTATTTTTTCACTGTGTCTTTGACATCTGGGTTTTCTGATTCTTGTGTGAGACTTAAGGCTTCCTTTGTTGAGTTCAGGACTGCTTCTTTTTGTAAACTTTATGTACCTTTGTGGTTTACTTATTGGGAATGAAAAGCTGGTTGGTCTAGGCTTCAGTTTCTCTCTTTATATTTTATTTTTGAGGGGCCAGATGGCTTTCATCCATCTGTTCAGGAGTTCCTACAGAGGCCCAAGTCAGATGAGGATTAGATGCTCTCAGGCTTTTTCCTACTGTCTGGACCCCTCTATTCAGCAGGCACAGTAAAATTTTGGTGGATTGCTAGGTTGATGAAGGATTCAGGACTCTCAGGCAGTCATGGAATGAGGCTGGTGTCAGGACTCCAGAGCAAGCAGAGAAGGAAGATGATCTCAAGAATCCAGGTTGGGGGTGGGACAGCCAGGGATGAAGGCCAGTCTCAGGTATGCAAAGGCAAGGTGAGGAAGGGAACTGGCTTTGAGGGCTCCAGGGGACTAGACCTAAGAATTGGATTGGTCTGGATGCAAAGAATAAGGAAGCAGTAGGGAGTCTGGGCCAAGAGGGCAGCCCAGAGGTCTAGGGTGCCAAGAGAAGAAATGAGCCAGTGCCACACTAGGAGGAGAGTTGAGGTGGGGCAGCTGGGAGGGTGAATGAGGCTGGGAGAATCAAGGCCCAGTGGGCATGACCAAACTTACCCAGGAGAAATGCTGACCCCAGGAAGCTGGGGTCTGGGCCGGCCAGGGATGCAAACGCAAGGTGGAGGAGGAGAAAGGCCCCAAGGGCTCTTGGGGACTAGACTGAGGAATTGGGTTGGTCTGGGTACAAAGGAAGTCAGGAAGCAGTGGAGAGTCTGGGCCAAGAGGCAGTCCAGAGGTCTGGGGTCCCAAGAGATGAAATGGGCCAGTGCCCACACACTAGGAGGAGAGACCAGAGCTCTAATTTATTATATTTTTTAAATCACACACAACACACTATAGCAGTACAGTAGTGGTTTTTGTCTTGGGGAATTCAACAGCTATCTATTTGACTTAGGGCCCTTTTAATGGGAGGGAACTCATGGGTGGCACTGTAAACATAGCCAAAGAACTGGTCACACATATATGTCTGAGAGATGCCCAGCCCTAATTGGCACATCTGCGATGCAACCTCGATATACCTAAGGCTCATAGAAAATAGCAGAACTGTGGTAGAAAGAATATTAATGCATTTCTCAACCCTCACCAGCCAAGTTTCCTCATACAAAAGAGTGTAATGTACACAGAAGGCCACAACTGGTCAAGTTGTAGAAAATAAGAAACTGCAAAGTGCCTGTCCCTGGATAGGACTCCTATATTAAAACTTACCTATCCATGGCTCAGGAACCCTTTTGGAAGAAGGTGCAGAAAGATGGTAAGATCCTGGATTGGTATGTGAACATAAGAAAATAGAGGCTTTCAGGCCTCTGGGAACATGCTCATATAAACTTACAGCAATGGTGACAGCATGCACAAGACTGCTGACTCAATCAAGCAAAAGCCCAACTTAGAACTGGTGAAATGGGCAGCAGGCCCCAACCTTAATCAAGGAAGAATTGACAACTGATTACTGTTGGGTGAGGGAGAGTTGATATTCTTTAATAGGTCAGCTGACTAGACTCCAGTGGATGAACTTGCATCAAAGGACATCTGGACACAAAAGTTTGACCAGAAAGGCCTCTATCATATATGACTGAATACATGAAATCCAGCAGGGTGATATGGGTGAGTGCAGATGGGGAAGCGGGTTTAAATATGATTAAGCTATTGTTTGAAATGCACAAAAATTCAATAAAAATCTGCATTAAAAATTAACTTAAACTGGGCACGGTGGCACACGCCTTTAATCCCAGCACTCAGGAGGCAGAAGCAGACGATCTCTGTGAATTGAAAGCCAGCCTGGTCTACATAGTGAGTTCCAGGACAGCTGGAGCTATAAGGAGACTCTGTCTCAAAAAGACCAAAAAAAAAAAATTTTTAACTTAAACATTATTTAAGCAAAATTGAAGGGTTGCTTATATTTCTGCCTTACAAAATGTACATTAAAGAATATATTTGGGGTTTTCTTTATGATCTATGACCTTTCCAGCTGTGTGTATTTGCCTTAGAGAAAATCCCAGGGCTGTTACATTGCCAGACAAATGTCAATTTCTTACTATGTGCAAAATATGGATCCTTATATTTACTGACAAGTATCTCAATCATCACTCATTAAAGAAGCCTCTTTTGCTACCTACAGAAATTATTAGAGTACCACTGGGTATACACAGGCATTGTCTGTGAATTGCCCAAGTCTAAGTGGCATAACTGCAATGCAACTTCTATTCCTAAGGCACACGGAACATAGAACAGTGGGTAAAGAGGACACTAACACATCTCTCAATTCTCATCAACAAAGTTCCCTCATGTAGCAGGAACCCAAAAGGTCACAAATGACCAAAGTATAAAGAGTGTCTTCAGAGTGTGAGTCTTTGGACAGGACTCCTATACTAAATTCTGCCTACCCATGGCTCAGGGACCATTGCAGAAAAGAGGGCAGAAAAATTATAAGAGCCAGGGAGGAGGTGCATGACCACATGGAAACAGAATCCTGCAAACTCATGGGACCTTGCTCATGCAAACCCAAGCATAAAAAAAAAGAGAGAGAAAAAAAATCCCAGCATAGAACCCTGGAAATGAACAGCAGGCCCCAATCTTAGTTGAAGAATTATTGGCTGCTGATTACTGCTGAGTGAGGAAGAGCTGATCATCTTAAAGGAGGGACTCTAGGTAGGCTACCTAAACCCCAGTGGATGGACTTGTGCTGAGGGATGCCTGAGAACACTAACTTGACATGATAGGCCTTAACACAAATGAAAGAATGTGTGAATTCCAGTGGGGGGGTATGGAAGAGGGCCAACGGGAAAGGGGTATAAAGATGATTAAGATTGATTAGGATGTTCTGTATGAAATACACAAAAATTCAATAAATATTTACAAAAAAGAATATATTTGGGTAATTTTTAACCCATAAAAATCAAAGGGACAGATTTTTGCAAAAGTAAATTCAGTAGTTAAGCTTTTAGAGAAAAAAACTGTTTCCAGCTTATGAATGAAAGTAATTACATGCAGCAAAACTTCATATAGCACCAAATTTCTACTATAATGGTGACATATGAAAATTCAGCGGGATACATATATTTCAGTATCCTTATTTATTTAATATTTTGGTAATTTTTTTAGATAGGGTCGACCTACCTGTAGCCCCGGCTGGCCTGGAACTTACTACAGAGGCCAGGTTGCATCAGTTTCAGAGAGATTTACTTGCCTCTCCCTCCCGAGTGTTGGGAAGCGTTCTATTTTAGACAGTTAAGTGCTTAATTTTTTCAAATATTTCTCCAAAAGCTTTAATGTACGGATACATAAAGGATGAGGAGCCTAAATATCTTAATGTGGACATCCGTCCCATTCATTGTGAGCCATGAAATAATGGAACAGCAGTGCTTCCATGAAGACCTTACCAGGGCGGCAGCGTGCTTGGAAGGAGCTGCAAGCAGGTTGCTTCTGTTGACTGACAGCCTGTGCCGCCCATGTCGTGGCATCAAATGGTGTCCTGGAGCCTTCTTGGGAGAAAGAATGGCTGAAGATGAATTCTTCCATGAAACCATCCTCCCCTAAGCAAGTCTCTAGGTGCAGGGAGGGAAAGTGGTGCGGTTCTTTTGATAGTTCTCTCCAGGTGAGTTCAGTTCTAGAAAGGCAGGCACTATTTTCTGCATGCTCACTATGTCAGTAAGTTTCTCAGTAATTAAGGAAGCGAGGCTTGCCCTATTGACTCCTTTGCCCCAACACACTTTTCAAGGAGCGTAAGTCAGGTTAGATATGATTATATAAAAATGTGCCATAATTAAAATGCAGTATTGGAGTGTGCGTGCTTTCCTCAGTGTTATTCCCCACAATGCTTTTCAAAGTGAATTTGACACCCAAGGAAATATAAAAAATGAAGCTCATTATCTCACAAATAGGAAAGAACTTGCAAATACAAATCAGACTTTCTGATTTACATATTTTAGATTGCTTCCAGGATCTATTTACTTCCAAAATTCTCTCTCTCTGTCTCTGTCTCTGTCTCTCTCTCTCTCTCATGCACACTCTCTCTCTTGCTCTCTCATATCTTGCTATCACCATATTCTGTTAATTAATGGAAATATAAATATTCTCCCAGGTACAAGACTTTTGAAATTGACAGTTATTCTAAAACTGGTGAATCTGATAATGAAATATGTGATAAAATTATTAATATAAATGTAAATATTGTAACTGATATCAACCACATGGATGTACACACTATCTCTACCTTGCCAGATATAATCTGCCTTGCACAGCACATGGTAGCTGATCTGATGTTTATCTTAAATGCTCTATTTGTCTCGGATGGGAGACAAAATGTAGAAAGCAGAAGTGTCTTGGAGGAACTGCCAAGCCTCATTTGGCAACAATACTTATGTATGACAGAAGTTAATGAATATCACAACTTTTCAATTAAAATTTCATATACTGGAAGTTTACTTAATTTACAACAAATAAATTTTGCATCTCGAGCTCAGTGAGCATCAGAGAATAAACCTTGTGTTTTTGAAGCATTAGTGTGAACACTTCGTCATTATCATTCATCAAAAAGAGTTTACCCCAAATAATAAATATTGAGAGAAATGAGTGTTCTACAATACAACATCTATTTTTATTTTAAATGATTTATCCATCCTGAAGAGCCAAAAGAAAATTAAGCTTCATCAAAAGTTCTATTCATGCTTTTCAAACCAGAATTAATAGCCTGTCATTTTGCTTATGCAGTTCGTTCAATGGCATGATTATGGAACAGTGGTTTTCTGATTTGTTTCTTCCAATGTGGGCAGCTGATTGTGCACTGTGGTTAGCTGATATTCGTCTGCAAGGAAACTTTTCACCAGTGCATTGTAGGTCATTTCAGTCCAGAATCCTTGCAAATGGTTCTGTCTGAATATCTGAAAAACAGTAAAACCACACACACACACACACACACACACACACACACACACACACAGCTTTTTTAAAAGTCGCAAGACAGTAAGAAATGTGTGTGTGTGTGTGTGTGTGTATGTGTTCTGTGGCACATTCATGTGATTTTTGTGAATGTGGGCATGAGAATGAGCATGCCACATACAGGACATGTGGAGGTCAGAGTCAATTCTCTCTTTTCACTTTGGGATCCACCTTCCAGGAACTGCACTCAAGGTTGTCAGGCTTGCACTGAAAGTATGGTAATGTTTATCACCTCTACTAATTAACATGATGTAAGTTTTTATGCTTCCTCCTCAAATATAATTCATTCTTTTAAATTTGTTGATTTGTGTGTGCATATATCACACAGAACATCCCAAACCATCTTATTCAACTATACTGATCCTTCCCAGATGGCACTCTCTCATAACCTCCCTCCCCTGACTAAAGCCCTTATACTCTGATATCCTTGCTACTGACTGCTGTGTTGTCTGCACCCCCAGCCATTCCCCACCACTTGCCCTTCTGGTGAATCTAGTCAGCCTATCTAGAGATCTTTGTTTTAGGAGGGTCAGCTGTTCCTCATCTAGCAGCAAT
>NW_008352153.1:2225875-2240383 GCF_000622305.1 Nannospalax galili | reverse complement strand
AACAATGAGTCTTTCTGCAAGGAACAATATATTCTAAAATGAAATGGAGATCTTTTTTAAAGGTTAAAAACTCATTCAATTTAATGTCTTATAGGGCTTATACTGAGTTCAATATTGTATAACTGTATTAATTCAACTGTGAACCTAGAAACTTGCATCCACTTATGAAAGAGATATACGCTTGCTCTGGAGTGTGTTACTGAAAGCTTTAGTGAAATTCTTCTAATCATGTAGTTATTAAAATTTTTTAAATGATTAAAAAAAGTAATAATTCTTCAAAGCATAAAAATTTGCTCCTTAATACTTAGTAGATGTGAAAAACATTACCATTGAAATCTATCTGACGACGTTATATCCATGCTCAGATGCCAAGGAGCTCAGAAAGTAACCAACTGTGACTAGTAATAATCAAATATATAGAGATTAGAAACACATGTGCAAACATCTTAAAGTCAATTGCATTAAAATGAATTTTTCTGTATGAAACTGTGTATTTTAATAATGAAATGGTGGTCATTTTTAAAGGTTAAAACCTCATTTACTTTTATGTCTCATAGGGTTTATACTGAGCACAATATTATATAACTGTAATAATTCAACTGTAAACCTAAAAATTTACAGCCAATATTGGAAGAGATGTATCTTAGTTCAGGAAATTGTTATTGAATATGTCAATGTTGTGATGAAATGCTTCTTCTAAGTATGAGATTATTAAATTAATAATTTAAAATATAATAATTTTTTAAGTCACAATTATAAAAGCAACAAACATACAGGTTATAAAAGAGTGATTTAGTGCAACAGGCGATCCTCTTAGATGGAATTGGTAGAAGGCAGAGATTGTCATTAGGAGACTCTTCAGAAAGGGAAAAGGCAGCTTTAGATTGAAATAAAAAGGACTTTGTATTTGTTTTATTATGTCAATGCACATGTGCATAAGACTAGCTAATCACCATAGGAATTACCAAATCAGTATGTTTTGCATCTGCTGATTTCTTTATATCTTAGTCTCATAACTAATTTATTTAAGTCACTTCTCATTATTAGTTCTTAACAAATGGCATCACCATTTAATTGGGTGCAGTTATATATACAGCAAAATTCTACAATTTATCTCATTATTTAATCTTCATAATACTTTTGGTAGCAGTGAGTTAATATTATTTTCTCAATGGAAAATTCAGAGAGAATATACAACTTAATGCACCAGTATGCACAGCCTTTGGGGGCGGGGGGACCTGCATGTGTACATTCAGATCTACATGAATGTGGAGGCCAGAGGTTGATGTTGGGTGCCTTCTTTAATTATTTCCATCTTGCCTTTTGAGACATGGTCTCACTGAACTTTTTGTTCATTAATGAAGCTAGGCTCAAAGGCCAATGACCACCAGGGATCTTCCCATCTCCACAAATTTCCCCCAGCATAGGAGGTGCAGATGCTCACTGCCATGCCTTTTTTTATGTGGGTATTGAGGATCTGCACTTACATCTTGTGGCTTGTGCGAGAGGAATTTTACCAAATGAGCCAACCCTCCTTCCTCTCATTGCCTTTTTGAAATATGTGGCTGGGAAGACCTCTGCACTCTCACCTTGTCAATGCAAATAATGTTTCTTCATGTCTTAAATGCCAAAAGGAAAAACAAAGTACTCATTTTGCAGCATTTGACATGGATAACTTTGTGTACCAACAGCTCAGCATAATAAAGTAAGCAGCAAATACATATACTACTATAGAAATGTCAGAAATGACTAGCTTGTGAGCTATAAATTGCCAGCCATATCAGACCATTTTCTGCTGCTAGTACAGTACCACACTCTGGCAAAGTTCTAAAAGAAAGAGGTTTTTAGAGATCAATGGTTGTCTAGGCTGAAGGTCCACATATGGTAATCTCTTCTGGCTGGCAGAGTCCTGGCGCAGTGCAGGTTGCCATATGATATGAGGTATGGAGCACAGTATGTTTCTCTTCTTTCTCTTCCTATAGCCTTCAGGGTTGCTTCCAGGTGATCTTATCTATTCCTAGACCCCACTCAAAGTCCCCCCCTCTATACACATGGTCAGATTACCATTTTAATGATTCACAATGAGGCTTAAACTCCATGATTTTCAGAGGGGACAAACTGTATTCAGATTATAGCACCAGCTGCTGGAGAAGTGGAAACGTATACACAGAATTTAAGAAATGTCGAGGCAGGCATGCCTGTGATACACATTCTCTTTCTTGGTAATTTACAAACTGGTACAGTCTGCCAGTCCCATTTCATCTACTTATCTGATGCCATCCATCTCACCTGACTTCTCCCAGCAGCCTTCCCAGCAGCCATACTTATCAAGAATATCAAGAAGAGTTCAAATTCCGACTCCATCCAATGTTAGAACCATTTGAATAACATCTCTGAGCAGAAAAGGGCTAGAATTTGTTCTGGAAATATATTTTTTAAAATCCCAGAGTGCTACCTGAAGGGATCTTGGTATTTCTCTAGTGACTCCATGAAATGCCAAGACATTAGTCCATGATATAGTTCAACAAAGGGGGTGATACATAGGCTCTCTACATTAGGAAAATGCAGGTACCAGGACAAACAAGGCAGGAAAACAGGCCTTACACTGTCTGAAGTTTATAGAACTTGAGCTGCCCTTCAAAAAGAAAAATAATTCAAAATGATAATCACAAAACTGATTTCAAAGACAAATATTAATTTGAAATCACTAAATCCCAAGTCAATTACAAATTTCTTTTAAAAACTGGAAAATTTCAAATTCCTTAAACAAACTTTATTGAACGATGAATAGATAATAAAAATATTGTAAGGCTATGCAAATGCATTCATATTCAGATACTGTAGCTGTATTTTTCAGGGGATTTTTTGAGTTAATACATTTGCTTTTGGATTTTTATACTACCTAAGCTTGATTTATCTCTCTTGTCTCTCTGCCTGTCTAACTTTGCTCCTCTCTCCCCTGTTTAAGTACATCCATTGTCCCCATTTTCCCCTTGATAATACCTGTCTCATATTACCCACCTCCCTCCTGAGTTCCTTCTTCCCTTTTATATCCATGGTCCCTTGAATGTCCTTCCCTCCTCCTTTCCCAGCTGGATACCCTTGTTTCCCTTTGGTAACATCTGTTTCCTACTATCCCCCCTCTTGGTCTCTTCCTTTACCTTTAGCACTGTGCTTCCTTTCCATTTTCCTGGCTCTTGCTGTTACCTCAGGATGTATAGTTACAAATAAGAGATAGGGTCCCACAAACGAGGGAGAACATAAGTCACTTGCTTTTCTGAATCTGCATGAGTATACCTGAAGGCTGTATAACAAGGAATATAGTATCAGACAGCAGAAACTTCTCTTCAGTTGTTTGTCATTGTAGTACAAGAGATTCCCAGAATAACACGGGCTTTACCACAACCCTTGAATTGAAGGTAAGGCTCTGTTGCTGAAGACGGGACATACTTCAGACACAGGATTTGGAGCGATGGAGATGGAACTGACCTGGAAGTCTTCTCCATGATGACTAGCGCTCATAGTTCTAGAGCTACTATGCAAGATGCTAAAGGAGAAAATCAATCACTGGTTCAACTCAGTTACAAAGCCTAATAACCACAAAAGCTGGCACAATAAGATATCTCTATTGGTGCAGTAGTGGCACTTTTACCAAGGGGGTCATCAACAGCTATCTAATTGGACTTAAAGCCTTCTCATTGGGAGGGAACTCATGAGTGGCACTGAAAATATACCTAAATACACATTGCTAGAGAGGTCATAGATCTTACAGAAAACGCTACCTCTGTTATATGTCTAGACAAATGAAATTTCTTACTATTTAATAAATATGGATCCTTACATCTACAGACCAGTATACTGTTCACCACTCATCCAAGAAGCCTCATTCTCAACAGATGGAGGTTACTGCAGAGTTCTATACCTGGTCACACACAGAGAATACATGTCTGAGGGATGCTGAGCCCTAAGTGACACATCTACAATGGAACCTCTACACCTAAGGCTTATGTAACATAGCAGAACAGAGGATAGAGAAAATACTAATATGGCCTTCAACTCTCACCAGTGCAGCTTCCTCATACAACAGAACACAATGTACACAGAAGGCCACAACTGGCTAAATTTTAGAGAATAAGAGACGGCAGAGTGCATGGCCCTCATCTACCCACAGCTCAGGGACCATTGTAGAAGTAAAGGGAAGAAAGATCACAAGGGTCAGGGTTAGGGCATGAACTTGAGGAAACAGAGGCTTCAGGCCACTGGGAACTTACTCTTATGAACTCACAACAATGTAGACAGCATGTACAAACCATGTCCACTCAGTCAGACAAATACACAGCACAGAATGCAGGAAACGGGCAGGGCCCCAACCTTAGCCAAAGAACTATTGGCAACTGATTACTTCTGAGTAAGGGAGAGTAGATCTTCTATAAAGGGTGACTCTAGATCTGCTGACTAGACTCCAGCGGATGAACTTGCAACCAAGCGATATCTGGGTACAAATGCTTGACTGGATAGGACTTACCATATATGAAAGAATGCCTGAAATCAGTGGAGACATTATGGGGGGTGGATGGGGAAGGGGCCTAAATTAGATTAAGACCTATTATATGAAATGCACAAAAACTCAATATAATTTTTATGTAATACATATATACAATGGGACTTTATTCAACATTAAAATAAAATGAAAATTTTAAATTTTAAGGGAATTGGTTGGGACTAGAAAAAATATACTGAGCTAGGTAACAAAACCATGAGAAACAAATGCCACAAGTTCTCTCTCACACGCAGACCCCAGCTTCAACTCTTTAGCTCTGTTTGTTTGTCATGGAGTACCTGTGAAATAGAGGAATCTAGGAAAGGGATGTGCGTGGGGGGTGTTGCCATAAACGATGGGGGACAGTAGAACACAGGTGAATGAAAGGATACGGGAACTGTGGGTAGAAAAGTATAAGCACTGAAGGGTATGGAGGATTGAGATGAGGGTGCCGGGCAGGGTTTTCACCAGGACTAAGGGAGAATAAATAAGGCAAATGAAGCCTCATGTCTTGTAATGCACACAAAAATACAAAAGGGAGTCTGAAGGTAGTTGCCCTGTATGATTGAATGGTACTGCTCATAGAAACTGTGGATTCCTGAACCTAGTTCCCAGTCCCAGTGTGTGAGACTCCTCCACAGCGACTCCAGAGGGCCCCTAAATAATAGCCTCTTGTCAATCTTCTCGACTGTCCAGAGACCTGAAGGATAAGATCATATTGCTGAAGACACCACACAGGTCAGTTACAAGATGCAGAGAAGCAAACTGGAAGGGATTTGGAAACTTCCTCCCAGCTGGCTTCCACTCCAAGTGCAGGCTTCTGGGAGAGACAAGGCATCATCACTTGCAAGTCTGGGAGCCCTGTGGATCAGCATTTCAACCTGCCAGGCAAAATGTGCCCACCGTGGACAAGAGTAGATTCATATTTGGAGCAACCAACTGCCCTCTGATTGGGTTTGAGGCCCATTCCACAAATGGGGAACTTGTGCTTGGTGCTGTAAGCCCAGCTAACAAAACAGGCCTTGGGAGGTCTGAGGCACAGGTTTACTACTGTTTACTACTATTTACTGTTCACTATAATTTACTACTGTTGTTGAACTAAATTCATATAGCATCAAACTGACTTTTAAATCTACATGTTTATACTCATAGACAAAATTTCTTTCAGACTTAGTCAGAGAAGCCCGTTTTTTGTCATGAATGAGAAGAGTTCAGAGACTCATGGCTGCCTAAGATGCTGAGAATAAGTAAAAGTTAGAGCTCAGTTCTAAATAGGACATTCACATTACCCAGTCTAAGACTCTGGAACACTGAGAAAGAGGGGACAGGAAGAAGGTAAGAGTTGGAAGACAGGAGGAAGGGGTTCACAATGCTATTCTCCAGATTTGATATAGCCACTGTAGCCATGAACTCACAACAGTTGTGGTTACCTTCACTGGCATATGCAAGATTGGCCCTGTCAACATCAATCATGAAAGAGGGAGGGTCTCACAGGGTGTTATCCTTTACTGCTGAACTATTGGCTACTGGTAGATTCTGACAGAGGGAGAACCATTGTCTTAAGTTATATACCCAATGATGAACCCACCAGGCTTCAATAGATGGCTCCAAATCCAGGTCAGAAAGATGGCCCTGGTTAAACTCAATGGATCACAAAACAAAACAAATAGATGATTATGGGCGAGAGAGTTGTGGAGGGTGAATGGATGGGGTGGAAGTTAGATGGGGGACAATAGGAGGTAAATGTGGTTATGCATTGTGTACAGAAATGAAATTGTCTAAGAATAAATTTGATTAATGAGAAAAAAACTGATAGGTATTCAAATCCAGAAAATATATTACTGTTTGATGTCACATGCTCAAAAAATACTTTTTCCTTACGTTTCTAATTGAATAGTCTTTTATTGTCTCTTATTTTGCATATGATTTTCAACAAAGGAAGTGAATACGACAATTCTATCTCTCCTCTCAATGGTTCTTTTCCTCACTCAGCAACTTGTGTGCCTAACTCCATAACAGCTCATTCATACAGCAATAAAACACATCCTTGTATTGAAATAAGTAGACTTAGAAAAAACAGTGCTGTGAGAATACATTCAGAAAGCAGTAGGGATTAAATCATACTTGATCAATACTCACTGGAGGGAGGGCTCGGAGGTACACTTCTGCCAGAGCCTGAAGGAATGGTGTGGAAGATTCACAGTCACCATGGAAAATAACCATGCTACCATACCCTAAAGGAAGAAGTGGGTGATATGATTCTTTCCTAGCCTGAGATGATAGACAAAGCTTTCCTGCAGATACAAAGGCATAAAAACGTCTGCTGTCAGGACCAGTCTTCATAAAGCTCTGTCTACAGCCATGCCACCTGAGTGCACCTCCTCTAATGAGGCACTGAGTGATATTCATTTCATTCACTCTTTCAACACACACACACACACACACACACACACACACACATGCAGAGTTAATTTCCGTTCCACTTATTACACTAAGCAATGGAATTATAAGTAGTTCCATCTATAGGAGCCTAGAGCTCCCGTTTCCCTGTTGAGGTGGGAATTTTTTATTTTCTGGTATAGGCAGGACAATTGTATTCTCAGAAATTTTTTTAACTTTGTGTGTGTGCATGTATGTGTGTGTGTGTGTGTGTGTGTGTATGTTTGTGTGTGTGAGAGAGTATGGGTGTGTTTGGGTTGGTGTATGAGTCTAGGTGTACACATGCTGCAGTATGCCTGTGGAGGTTAAAAAATGTTGAGTTCCTAAAGCACAAAGTTGACAGTCACAAAGCTGCTCTTTGCCTTGCATGCTGTTTTCTGAGGCAGGATCGCTGTTGCTTCAGCCATACTGCCTACTCCAGACTAGCTGGCCACGGCCTTCCAGGTGATTCTCTTCTCTCCTCCTCCCATTTCAGTTTAGGAGTTCTGTAATTACAGACATGTGCCACTGCATGAGGCATTGGGGGGAAGAATTCTGGGGACCTGACCTCAAGTTATCAGACTTGCAGAGCCAACACGTTAACCCCTATACCATCTCCCCAGGCTATTTTCTCAGAATTTTAGTGGAATTCTTGATTCTCAACAATAGATAAATGTGACTGAAACATGACTTACTTTTTTTTTAATCATCACAGAGATTAGCATCATGCAGATATTTCACTAGCTGACATTTGGCATTCTATTCTTTCTGTTCAAATGAAGTCTCTATAACTGTAAAAGTGGGAGCTACATAAAATTAAACACTCAATTTTAGCAAGAAAAGAACTCTCTCTCGTGCGAACTCTCTATGACAGTACTAATCTACCTTATTCTGTTTAAATCCATATCATAACAAAAAAGTTTCAGATGACAGAAATACTTTCAACAGATGGTATATAATTGTCCATGTAACATGTCACATTCGGGGCACATTTTTATCACTATTCATTGTATTTCTCACAAACATTTGATATTACCAACAAAATCTTCATTTTGGAGCCTCATTTCCTAGTGTCTAATTATCCTCCCAAAGCTGCAATCCTTTGTTTGTGAAATCATAATTTATTCCTGTGCAATTGTGATTATGACTTCAAGTAAAGGAACAAATAAGAGGAAATAGGTAAAACTTTATAAAGTATTCTCGTTCATGCAAATATCATCAAAAATAAGTAAGAGTTAAGAAAATAGAGCATGAATGATGAGCTGGTAAAATTGTGCCTAAATATACTCTCTCTAAAGTTTCCTCAGCACCAGGTGTTTGAAAGTACACAGCTTATTTAGGTGGGAAACATTGCCATAAGCCTTTTTCTCCCCGCTGTGATTTGGGAGTACATTCAATATTTTGCAAAATTTTTACCCTCCTTAATTCTTAAATTTCGCGCTTCCTGAGAATGTTTTTCACTTTTCTCAGCTATAATTTTATCCAAGTGGGTAAAATTTATCTAGACATGATGGTAGATGTCTACAGTCCAAGCTGTAGGCTAAGCCAGAAGGACCACTTCAGCTCGGCATGGATGGAACTCCTTCCGAAATAGCTTTCTCTCTCCCCTTCCATCTGTGATTGTCATCTTTGACTTTTTAGGAATTTAACATTTCCAACCATCAATATAAGAACAAGGCTGGTAGTTGGAAAGAGGGGGGAATAGTCTGGACTGAGTTAAAGTCAACAGGGCTCAGTCATATAAACCCAAAACAGTTACTCAAACTTTCCCAAGTCTTCAATTCCTTATGACTAAAGTTGTGGCATTAATATCAACTTTCCCTAAAGCACTAGATGGTTATGAAAATTAAATAAGATAATTTATGTGAAGGAACATTGTAAAGCATTGTACAAATGTAGAGAATTATTACTAATTCATAACAAAATTCATGAGATATTTAGTTCTGAACCATAAAGTTAATTTAATAATTTATAAAGAAGAATAAATATTTCTGCTGACTGGAGAGATATGTGTGCTCTTGAGGTAAAACTTGAATTAAAGGATCTAAGGAGCTGAGTAAATAATGACAAGGTTGGTGGGGAATAAATCTTCAGGGACTTAAATGGGCTCAGGTGATAGTTTGTAGTCACTCTTTATCTGTTACGGGGAAAATAAGTAGGCATTGGAGAAAGGGGGCCTGGACTCTTCTCTGCAGCTATCTACCCTCACCAGGGCTTAAGAATTTGTGTTCCTTTGAGAAAAAATGTGGTTATATTTTCTGTATGCAGATATTCTGGGTGCAGTGGAGCTAAGTAATGCCTTATCACTGACAATTAACCCATAAGTCTACCTGACTTCTGTGTAAGTTTCTCAGCATCCAAGTAGTCCTAACATTGCACTGTAATCTTAAATGCAGAATGGGAATCAGACATCCTGAGACATCATCCACTAGCTCTGTCACTTACTTGTAACATCTTGAGCAGGCTGCTTTACACACCTCTCTACCTCACTTTCCCTATATAGAAAATAGGGATAATAAGGTGCCCATTACTGCATAGGCTACATTGAAGTGTTGCATATAATATTGTCAGTGATTTTTACCTTTTTCACTTTGTTTCCTGATGTTTTTGTTTTTGAGACAAAGCCTCCATGCAGCCCCAGCTGGCCTGGAACTTGCTATATATCTGCTAGCCTACATCTCACAGAAATATGTCTGCCTTTGCCTCTAGAGTGCTGGGATCAAAGGCATGCGCAGTCATACCCAGCTTTGTTTTCTGTTTCAACCACTTTTTACACATCTGTTCTGCTAGATGGCATCTTCTGGACATAGGACTTGCTTTATTCCACTTTGTTAACTTCTTAGCTACCCCCTTAATGTTTATTCACTAAAATTGTCTATAGTGCTGAACAACAACAATAAAACCTGAGTCTGCATCACATCAAAAACCTTGCTTCCCCATCTAACATTCAAGATTGTAAGCTTTGTAAATCTTCATTGGATGCTAATTTTGCATCTGATACTCTTTCTAATCTTTCATGAACATAAACACTTGATATATATTAATGGCTGATTGTATGGAGTGTTTTCAAAGTCATCATGAGACCGGAACAATGAAGTAGAATGATGGGAAATTCTTGCTCCCTACTGTCATTTTCCTTTCCTTTGCCCTTAGCTTCTGTAGCATCAATCATAAGCAGCAACTGCCACAACAGAGCTAGTATCTACAAAGTCAACCACAGAAGCTTTGTAAGTTTCAGCACAGAACAAGCACTTCTGAGACAATAAATATTGTTACTTTACTAAGACTTTGGAAGAAGCTAAGAGTACAAAAATTAATAACTAGGATATATGGGCAACATGACAGAAAACAAAGCCATGAGAAAAAGGCCTTTCATGCACTGCCCAAAGAGACAGACTTGAAAGGATGATGCTCACTAAGGCTCTATTCTCTTCAGAAACATGAATGATGCCTTTCTTCCACTGACATCGTAAGTAATTATGATAGTACCACCTTGTAATGAACCGCATAGTCATGAGAATATTCCTTCCTTTATATAAACTTATTTTGATGCCACATTATTCTCTGGAAATGTATTTATACAGAAATAATTTTAGTTAAACTAATCTGATATTTTTAATCATCAAAAAACACACTGATCTCTCTGACTTAGCCAGAGAAAGAGTCTATCCCATTCTCTTCCGTTATAATTAGGAGCTAAAACTACATTTTTAACAATTCATTTACACATCTATTCCACAAAATACAGTGTACATTCAATTAAGCAATGAGCTAATATAAGCAAATATCCTACATTAATTATTTCTGTAAATATCTAGGATTATGTCTAGCATGTGGTAGGTGATGACTAAAAAGCTGTGAAATAATTTAGTAAATAAATAAAGACACACATGTTCACCAAATACCAAGATTCTCAGGGTTTCACATAAAATAAGATAGCAAGTGTTTGCTGTAAAAATCTCACATTAAAGTGGAAGACAAACTACTCAATTCAAAGACAACAAAATAAAAGTTTAACCATATTTCTAAACACACTATTTGCAGGAGTAGTAGGACAAACAAGGAGAAATCAAGCTGGTACTGACTGGGAACTTTATCTTTACTGGCTGTATTCATAGTATTGGAAGGTGCTATGCATGATACCAGACCTTACCCAGCAATGAGCCCTGAGTACTGCAGTAATGACTGGTTTGGCCTTGTTTGTCCTATTATGTTACAATAGCAGCATAAATGTTCAAGGAGTAATTAAACACTATCTGGTTGGTTTTAAGACATGCTTCACAAGATGGCATTTATATCTGGCACTGTGATAAGGGTAAGGAACCTACAGCTAGATGATAGAAGAGAACCTATGACTACCATTCTGCTAAATTGATATAGAGGTAAATGATTCCTAAGGACTTGTTAAACTAGATAGATTAATGCATCTCTCAGCTCTAACCAGAGAAGCTACTTGTTGCAGCAGACTGAGATTAACACAGAGATACACACTGGTCAATATGTAGAGAATAAGACATTGTGGTATGCTCAGCACTAAATGGTACACCTATATGACACTCTCTACTCTCAAGACTCAGGGATCATTATAGAAGAAGGAATGGAAAGATTATAAGAGCCAAAGGAGATTACAAGAAAATGGTCTTTTGCAGACAGCAGAGCTGTTGCTCATATGAACTCCACAGACCTATGCAAGTTCTTGCCAGACAGACAAAATCCCAGCACAGATAAGGGAATGTGGGCAAGAACCCCCAACTCTAGCTGAAAAAAATATTGGTAACTGATAGTTGCAGGGAGAGGGAGTCAGTTTTTTTAATGGTGTGACACCTGGTAATGGTATCCAGTGGATAGACCAACACCCAAGAGCATTTGGGGACACAAATTAGACGATAGGTTTTAAAAACATAGAGGATGTGAAGTTGGAGGGAGTAGTAAAGTAGGGGTGAACAGGGAGGAAGGGTCTGAATACGATCAAAATAAATTTTATGGAATTCTCAAAGAATCAACCAATAAATATATTTAAAAAGCAATCACAGGTTCATGCTTTTAAGAAGCCCATGGTGAGTCCTACAAGCAGGCATATAGGGGTTTTCCATTCCCAAGGCATGATAATGGTATGAAGAAACATAATTTGCCTTTCTTTGGGAAGTTACCAATTTTCTATTTAACTTAAATGATTATTTTAATCAGTTATAGAAATAAACTTTTCTCTCTGTAAAAATTTGGCAAAAAGAATTTACGTTTGTAAAGTCTGTGGAAATCTTCAAGAAAGGAAACCAGAGACTTGGAGTTGAAGTGGATTACAGAAGTCAAGGTGGACACGTCTCTTGACCAAAATCTGGCATTTGAACCCACGTGGTGAGACTCAGTGAGGTTTACCAATAAGTGACCTCTATGACTTGAAAATAGAATGCAGACACAACACTTAGTAGAAACGTTAAGGTTTTATATCAGTTAGCATAACGGACTATGTTAACACTATGGGCATCTAGGTGAAACACAAAACTTTTCATGAATTTGAAGTAAAAACTGAATTCCAGGGTAAAAGCTACATCACATCTGCCATGACAAACCCTAGATACAAGCACTGGCAGGACTCAGCACAGAAGAAGATTGGATCGTAAATTCTAGGGTGTATGTAGGTATTTTCAAAATACTTTCAGCCTACAGTGGCCCACACTGTCAAAAACAGAACTCAAAGGTAATGGGCTCCCGTTCCAATGAGCTTATCACAAAGACTGTCTTGACTTCTGTTGCAGTAGTTTGGTTTCAGTTTTTTTCTTTGGAGTGTTCATCACTCCTGGCTTATGTTATCTATTTTTACATATTATATACTTTTGTATGAGAACCCATAAACATGCCTCATAGTTATTTGAATTCTCTAACTGGTAATCCCAAAAATCTATGTCATATCACACTCTGGCTCTGACATTTGTTTTGTCTATAAGTGATACAGGTGAATTTTTCCTGCTATATAACTTATCCTTGAAAGATAAATATTGCTTTTTAAATGTATCAAATAAAAGAAACCAAGTTAACTGATCTCTTCTGTTAAAAATGGCCAGTGCCTGAGCTGTACGTAATGTTGGCTATGGGTGGCAGTGCCAAGTCTTAAGCTCTCTCAAGTTTCCATGCAGTTAGTTGAGTTTTTTTAAATTATTTATTTAATGTCTTTGGTCAGGTTTATTCAGAGATATTTTATCTTTTTTTCCAGCTATTGTGAAGGGGAGTATTTCCATGTGCTCTTTATCTGATTGCTTGTTTTTGGTATATAGAAAGGCTACAAAGTTCTGTAGGTTAATTTTGTAACCTGCCACTTAACATGTAGATAATTTCTAGGAGTTTTCTGGTGGAATTTTTGGCTTCTCTGAGATATAATATCATATCATCTGCAAAAAGGGAAAATTTGATCCCTTACTTTCCAATTATTACTCCTTTAATTTACTTCTCTTGTCTTATTGCTCTTGCAAGAGTTTCAAGCACTGTGTTAAAGAGAAGTGGATATAGTGGACAGCCTTGTCTTGTTCCTGATTTCAATGGGAATGCTTCCAGTTTTTCTCTGTGTAGAATGATTTGGGCTGTGAGTTTGTTATATATGGGTTTAATTATGTTGAGGTCTGTTCCCTCCAGTCCAATTCCTTCTAGGACTTTGAACATAGTGCATGTTGAATTTTGTCAAAGGCCTTTTCTGCATCTATTGAGATGACCACATGGTTCCTGTCTTTGAGCCCATTTAATGATTTTTGACATTTATTGACTTATATACATTGAACCATCCCTGCATCTCTGGGATAAAGCTGCCTTGATGATGGTGGATGATCTTTTTGATGTGTGTCTGTATGCAGTTTTCAAGTATCTTGTTAAGAATTTTTGCACCTATGTTCATTAAGGATAAGGGTCTATAGTTTTCCTTTTTGGTTGTATCTTTACCTGGCTTTGGTATTAGAGTGATGCTGGCTTCATAGAAGGAAATTGGAAGTTCTCTCTCCATTTGAGAATAGAATACAGATACAACACTTAGTAGAAACGTTACAGTTTTATCTTTTTGAATAAATTAAGTAGATTGGATATAGATATTCTTTAAATAAATGATAGAATTCTGCTGTAAATCCATCTGGTCCCGGGCTTTTTTTAGTCAGGAGGTTTTGTATTACTGTTTCAATTTCTTTTTGTGATATGGGTCTGTTTAAGCTGTTAATCTCTTCTTGGTTTAGTTTTGGTGGTTCCCATGCCTTTAGATATCTGTCCATTTCTTTTAGGTTTTCAAATTTAGTAGCATAAAGGTTTGTAAAGTATTCCCTTATAATGTTTTGTATCTTCCTGGTGTCTGTTGTGAGGTTTCCCCTTTCATCTCTGATTTTGTTGATTTGGAGGTGCTCTTTCTTTTGGTTAATTGGGCTAGCGGTCTGTCAATCTTGTTTATCTTTTCAAAGAACCAGCTCTTGGAATTGTTGATTCTTTGTATTGTTTCCTTTGTTTCAGTTTCATTAATTTCTGCCCTGATTTTTGTTATTTCTTCTTGTCTGCTGGGTTTGGGTTTCATTTGTTGTTGC
>NW_008352153.1:2217867-2225823 GCF_000622305.1 Nannospalax galili | reverse complement strand
CCATTCATCATTCAGGAGTGTGTTGTTTAATCTCCATGTGTTCATGTGGTGATTAGGGTGTCTTCCAATGTTGATTGTAAGTTTTATTGCATTGTGGTATGATAGAATGCATGGAATTATTTCATTCTTGTTGTATTTGTTGAGGTTTGTTTTGTGCCCCAGTATATGGTCAATTTTGGAGAAGGTTCCATGGGGTTCTGGGTAGAAAGTATGTCCTTTGGTGCTTGGCAGAATACTCGGTAAATGTCTGTTATGTGCATTTGATATATGGCTTGCTTAATTCAGATGTCTCTCTGTTAACTCTCTGCCCTGTTGACCTATCTAATGGAGACAGTGGGGGTATTGAAGTCCCCTACTATTAATGAATTGGGATTAATCTGGGTCTTAAAGTCCTGTAGTATTGTTTTTATGATGTTAGGTGCACCAGAGTTTGTTCATGATTGTAATATCTTCTTGGTTTATTGTTCCTTTGATCAGAATGAAGTGGCCCTTTTTATCTCTTCTGATTATTTTTAGTTTAAAGTCTATTTTGTCAGATATTAGAATTGCAATGCCTGCTTTTTTCTTAGTAGGATTTAGCTGGTATATTGTTTTCCATCCTTTCACCTTAAGATAGTGCCTGTCCTTGATAGTGAGATGAGTTTCTTGCAGACAATGAAAAGATTGGTTTTGTTTCTTAATTCATTCACCAAGTCTGTGTCTTTTGACTGGGGAGTTCAGACCATTAATATTTAAAGTTATTAATGAAAGAAGTGTATTTAATCCTGTAATTTTTATTTCTGTTTACATTCTTGATATAGCTGTACTTTACCAGTTATACCTTCATTGAATTTCTTTCCACAACCCCTCAGGCATAGTAATTCCTTTCTTCAACTCTTTGTATTGCTTCCAGAACTCTCTTTTTTTTTCTTTTGTTCTTTTTTTGAGACAGGGTCTCCATGTAGCCTCAAGCTGTCCTGGAACTTGCTGTGTAGACAAGGCTGGCCTTGAACTCACAGAGATCCCCCTGCCTCTGCCTCTGGAGTCCTGGGATTAAAGATGTGTGCCACCATGACCAGCTCAAAAATCTCTTAAAGGCATGTTTTATGGACATGAATTCCTTCAGCCTATTTATGCCATGGAAGATTTTTCTTCCACTTTTGACACCAATAGATATTTTTGGCTGGGTATAATAATCTGGGTTGGCATCTGTCATCATTTAAAACTGGGAATACGTTGGTCCAGGCTCTTCTGGCTTTCATAGTTTGCACTGAAAAGTCAGCTGTAATCCTAATGGGTTTTCCTTTATATGTGACTTGTTTCTCTTTTGCAGCTCTCAGTATTGTCTCTTTGTTCTGTACATTTAGTGTTTTTACTATAATGTGCTGCGGAGAGTTTCTCTTCTGGTCCTGTCCGTTTGATGTTCTGTATGCTTCTTGTATTTGTATGGGCATGTCTTTCTTTAATTTGGGGAAATTTTCTTCCACCATTCTGTTGAAGACTTGGTCCATGCCATTATCGTGATATTCTTCTCCTTCTTATGCCTATGATTCATAAGTTTTGTCTTTTTACGGTGTCACACAATTCGTGCATATTCCATTCTTTTGATTTCTTAAATTTTTCATACTCTTTGCTTGACTGGTCTAGTTCATCCACTTTATCTTTCAGTCTTGATACTCTGTTTTCCATTTCATTCATCCTATTTGTGAGGCTTTCTCCTGTCATTTCTAATTGGCTTACTGAGTGTTTCACTTCTTTCTTCATTTCAGCCTGAGTATTCTTCAATATTTCTCTTTTCTGAATTCATTCAGAAGTTTATCCCTACCTTCCTTCAGTTCTTTGATTTCTTTGTTTGTGTGTTCTTTAAATTCACTGAATTCTTTTATCATGTTTATAATTGTTCTTTTGAGTTCCGTGTCCTGCATTATCTCTAGGGGGGTCTCACTGTACTCCTCTAGAGAACTATTGGTATTTGGTAGGGATATGTTATTTTGGTTTTCAATGTTATTATTTTTTCTCTGTGATTTTGACTTTTGAATATCTTTTGTAGTTTCTGATTCTTGAGTAAGACTCAAGTCTTCAAGTTTAGGTCTGCTTCTTTTTGTAAACTTTATGTTTCTTTGTGGTTTACCTTTTTGGCATGAAAAGCAGGTTCCTCTAAGCTTCCGGTTCTCTCTTTTGATTTTATATTGGAGTGGCCAGATTGTTTTTGTCTTCTGGAGTTCCCACAGAGACCCAAGTCAGATGAGGATCAGAAGCTCTCAGGCTTTCTCCTAAGGTCTGGATTCCTCCAGGAAAGACTTTGACCTCAGGAACTGGGGGTTGGACTGACTTATTAGCAGGGTCAAGGGAAGATGCTGGTCTAGGGCAGCTGGTGGCCATGCCACCCAGAGATGCAAAGGAAGATGCTGGCAGGAAATGGCCCCAAGGGCTTCTGGGACTGCACTGAGGAGCTGGTTTGGTCTGGATACAAAGGGTCAGGAAGCAGAAAGGTCAGCCCATGTGTCAGGGAAAGAGGCTGACAGGTTTTGCAGCCCAGGGAAGCAGAGAGGGGCCAGACTCAGTTTGCTCCTGGAGACCAGAGAAGGAACTGGGTTGGTCTGGATGCAAAGGATCAAGAAGAAGTGGTGGTGCCCCCCCCCCCCGTGTCTGTGGCGCCAAGACAAGCAATATGACAGGACCCAGGCTAGGAGGAGAGATGGGGGGGATAGGAGGGTGAATCAGGCTGGGGTAGTCAAAGCGCAGAGGGCATGATTGAGTTATCCTGGGGAGAGGCCTGCAGCTTTTGCAGGCCCAGGGAAGCAGAGTGGTTGAGTTTTTTATATTCTGATGCTTTTGGCTCTCTCTAAGGACTTCTTAAATAGTGTTTGTGTCTTGCAAGTCTCTCAGCTGATTCTAATGTTGCTACACTGGAGTCCCATCGATGTGGTGGTAAAATACCAGAGAAGGAAGTATTCTGTAATCTTATCTTTGGCTGCATTAGTCAGTGGGCCTGAGTCCATGGACTGGGTCCTTTAGAACTGCTCATTAGTCTTGTCCTTTCTTCTGTCTGAGGCAGCAAGGCTAAAAAGCCTGTCTTTGTTTAACTGTCTCTTATTCATGTCAGTTAAGACTCAGGTAGAATTCTGAATGTATTTATAGTGATTAATTTTCTACATTACTACATGAAAAAAAGTTGTGTGAATCTGGAGGGAAAACTGGGGATAAAACCCCTAAAAAGATTGAAAGGATGATGATCCTCCTCAGACATAAGATGAGGTCCCCAGGAGTTTTAGATTTCAAGTGAGTCCTCATTTAGACCCTGCCATGCCAAAAGTGTCCCTACTTACTTCTGGCTCCAATGGCTTCTGCTTTTCTATGAAGGATCTCAGGCATCATGGTCTTCAATTTGTCCCTCTCTAGAATTCAGAGCAGTGATTTGTCTTGTGATCTCACTTCTTTGGTGGATTCAAATCATTAATTTTCTGTTTATTTGGAATTTTAGTGCTGTAAGGGCAAAATCCAAGTCCTACATATCAGACCTTAAAACAAATGTCATCCATTAAGTTTTTGACAGGGACACAAAAGTTTTAACTCAGTAAGTATGTTGGGCATTTGGATACGCAAATAGATAAATCTATTTGTAAAATATAATGAATAATAATCTAGAAGAAAAAAGAACAAAAAGAAGAAGGGTAAGAGAAGAAGGAAGCAATCAAGGAAGAGAAGGGATGGAGGGGAACTTACTGTCTCTCTAACTCTTTACCTGTTACATTTTTTGTTACAGAATTTGTTTCCTCATGTGTGTTGTTGGATTATTTATCTGTTTACTGATTCACTCTTTCTCTATTTCTTAGAGGCGTGCTGCGTGAGAACAGAACTGCTGTTCCCAATGTTTTTCAAAGACTACTGAATGAAAGAATGGATCAGAAAAATCTAGCTCTAAACATTCTATACCTGAACTTTGATGATTTGTTTAAATATTCTAATCCCAGAATAATTATAACTTTAATGGAAATAAAGAAAAGATTTTTATTGTCCAGGTCTGGAAAGAATAAACTTAAAAATGTAATACAATGTCAGTCCATAACAAGTAATCCTCATGAGGTGGATGTATCGAATGCATTCCAGCACCTTCAAAGACAAAACATTTTAAGGTTTTTCCATTTATAGTCCATACATTCTTCATAATTCTAAAGGCTTTTTCAGTTTCCCCATCTATGTAGCCACTTAGGGCACTGGAAAGCTTTATATGAAAGAATACTAGCAGCAGTTCATGGCAGAGGGCCCTGTATTTTTATTAGTTTGATTTTAAAAACAGCCACAGTGCACACGCTGCATCTGTTGAACAACCATTTATAAAACTTCTATTATTGTGATTCATTGAGGCACACTCACTATAAACTGTTTAAGAGAAAATACAAAGAAAAAGTCTCAACTTTCCTGTCAGTTCAAGTTATTTGAGTTTGGGTTCTAACATGATTCCAAGTATATAAAAATTCAATCTGGATTGAAGACGTTTACAGCATGGTTGGTGGGTATACTACTACAGCAGGGTGAAACATCACATTGCCCATGGCCAAGTGTACAATTGTAGCTTCTAGAGCTAGTTCACAAAAGGGGTAAACATGAACTATTCACTGCTATGGAAAGTGATTTTCCAGAGTCAATCCACTGTGTATCCACATGTGTATCCTGTGCCCACACTGTATTATGAAAATAATTCTTGTTTTAGAAATGAAAAACAATTAAAATGTTAATTCTTACAACTTGTTTTCAATTAGAATATAAAATCTTGGAAATCATGAAGAATACTAATTTTATAATAGATTTATTATCATTAAATATTAAACTTGGGAGTAAATAAGTGATCCCTGGGTTTCTGAGACTTCTGACTTAGCAACAAGTGTTTCAGAGGAATTTTATACAGAAGTCCAGGTATCTTTCACTTCTTTCACTCTCTTCCTTGTAATATTTTTAATGCTATTCTTGTAGAAGAATTTGGCCAAAATGTAGTGTTTATTTTTCCTGCTTGCTTTTTCCACGAGCATGCCTAGTTCCCCATTATTTGTGTTTTAAAGGTCAAAGTTCTGAATTCTAGTTCTCTCATTGCACTACTAGTTCTTTTTGTCACTGAACAGAAAAGCAAGAAATAAGAACCATTTTTAGGAGCATACTCATGTCTTCAATTTGGCCAAACTGGAGTTGAAGAGTCATTGAGTGATCTCAAAATTAAATTAGACAAATAGATGACAAATAAGCCCTTAACCATACATAATCAGACCCTAAAAATAAGGTATTCGCTACAGATACATACTTGGAGCTGAGTTCCGCTGATCAATAGTAAAGCTATCGACTGGTTTAAGTTTAACCAGAAAAGAATGTGGAAGAGACTGATCAGAGCAACAAACCACATAAAATTCTTAGAGATGACATTTGAAAATAAAGGTTGCACGACAGTGCAAAAGGAAGAAAAGAAGGTGTAGAAGAAGAAGGGAGACCGGAGGGAGCTCTACTTAGGGATATTCAGAATATCAGGACTCCTGAAGCAGACAGCATCCAAAGCAACATTTTTAGATTGTTCTCTGGTGTTACTCTGGAAAGAAAAACAACAACAACAACAACAAAAATACCCAGTAATATGAGAATAAAGAGCTAGGCAGAAACTAGAAAGGAACCACATGCAAAAATATTACCTAAAATTTACACAATAGTTACCTATGATGAGGTAATTTAAGCAAGAGAAGTCTGAATGTTAACTTCATTTACTTAGTCCTCTAAGCAAGCTTTAAGTTAGAAGTCTTATGAAAATATTTAACATTTTAGAACGTAGAGTTTTTCAGGGACACACAGAGTCAAAATGGTATAGCTATCCTATGTCTGCTTATGAAATCAGTACATACAAGATCTTCAATGTGTTTAGAAGTTATGGCCTAACTGCAAGCTGTTCTGTGTCTGAAATCCTTTTTACTAAGAAAACTATCTCAGAAAGCAAATACATTTTAGCCTATATAATGGAATTGGCATGGTAATTAATGACTTAATGCAAATTTAAGTATAAAATATTAATCAGGAAGGATAGGATTCAAAGAAAAAACACAAAAGCTTACACTTTGGAGAAGTGGTCATAATATTATGAATTATTTAGGTCCACTAGAAATGTTATCTGTTATAAACAAACAGCTATTTTGTCAATAATTTCAGTTCTCAGAAATAGAAAAACAGGGCAAAATGTGACCTACAGTGGTTTCAATTTAGGTAAAATGACAAGGAAACAGGCAAATCAAACCAAATAGACTAGTTTTGACATTGATGTCCAAGAAATGAACACAGCTCTCTCCAACCCAAAGGCATCTCTGTGGGATAAGTGGATCACGCCCTCCACGCCTTGACTCCCCCAGTCTCATTCACCCTCCCATCTCCCCCGCCAGTCTCTCCTCCTAGCCTGTATCCTTTCCCATTCTTTCTCTTGGCGCCCACGACACTGGTGGAAACACCAGTGCTTCCTGATCCTTTGCATCCAGAAAAACCCAGTTCCTTCTCTGGTACCCAGGAGCAATCTGAGCCTGGCCCTGCCCTCACATCCTTCTGCATCCCTGGGCTGAAAAACCCACCAGCCACTTTCCTAGATGCTGGAGTTGACCTTTCCTCTTCCTGGTCCTTTGCATCCAGACCAACCCAGCTCCTCAGTACAGTTCCCAGAAGGCCTTGGGGCTGTTTCCCACCCTCATCTTCCTTTGCATCTCTGGGTGGCAAGGCCACCAGCTGCCCTAGACCACATCTTTCCTGGGCCCAGCTGCCAGGCCATTCCAACCCCCAAATTCCTGAGGCCAAAGTCTTTCTTGGAGGGATCCAGACCTTAGGACAAAGCCTGAGAGCTTCAGATCCTCATCTGACTTGGGCCTCTGTGGGACCTCCTGAAGACAAAAGCAATCTGGCCACTCCAATATAAAATCAAAAGAGAGAACTGGAAGCTTAGAGGGACCAGCCTTTCATGCCCAAAAAGTGGACCAAAAAGACACATAACGTTTACAAAATGAAGCAGGCCTAAACTTGAAGGCTTGAGACTCACTCAAGAATGAGAAACTACAAAAGAAATTCACATGTCAAAATCACAGAGAAAAAAAAATAAAATGAGAAACCAAAATAACATATTCCCACCAAATGCCAATAGTCCTTTAGAGGAGTAAAATGAGAACACAATAGAGATAATGCAGGACATGGAACTCAAAAGAACAATTAAACATGATAAAAGAATTCAGTGAATTTAAAGAACAAATAAATCAAAAAACTGAAGGAAGACACAAAAGAACAATTAAACATGATAAAAGAATTCAGTGAATTTAAAGAACACATAAATCAAAAAAATTGAAGGAAGACAGGGATAAACTCTGAATGAATTCAGAAAAGATCTAGAAATATTGAAGAATACTCAGGCTTAAATGAAGAAAAAGGTGAAACACTCAGTAAGCCAATTAGAAATGACGAAGAAAGCCTCACCAATAGGATGAATGAAATGGAAAAGAGAGTATCAAAACTGGAAGATAAAGAGAATGAACTAGGCCATGAGGGCAAAGATTATGAAAAATTTAAGAAATCAAAATAATGGACACCATAAAAAGATGAAACTTAAGAATCATAGGCATACAGGAAGGAGAGGAATGCCAAGATAATGCCATGGACCAGATCTTCAACAGAATCATGGAAGAAAATTTCCCAAGATTAAGGACAGACATGCCCATACAAATACAAGAAGCATATAGAACACCAAACAGACATGACCAGAAAAGGAACTCACCATGGTACATCATAGCAAAAGCACGAAATGTGAAGAAAAAAAAAGAGACAATTATGAAAGCTGCAAAAGAGAAACAAGTCACATATAAAGGAAAACCCATTAGGATCATAGCTGACTTTTCAGTGCAAACTATGAAAGCCAGAAGAGCCTGGACCAAAGTATTCCCAGTGTTAAATGACCACAGATGCCAACCCAGATTA
>NW_008352153.1:2213486-2217726 GCF_000622305.1 Nannospalax galili | reverse complement strand
GGACTGAACTCCCCAGTCAAAAGACACAGACTAGCTGAATGGATTAAAAAACAAAACCCATCTTTTTGTTGTCTGCAAGAAACTCATCTCACTTTCAAGGACAGACACTATCTCAAAGTGAAAGGATGGAACAAAATATACCAAGCAAATGGCACTAAGAAAAAAGCAGGCATAGCAATCCTAATATCGGACAAAATAGACTTTAAACTGAAACTAACCAGAAAAGACAAAGAGGGCTATTTCATTTTGATCAAAGGAACAATAAATCAAGAAGATATTACAATCATGAACATATATTCACCAACTCTCATGCACCCAACTTCATAAAAACAATACTACAGGACTTTAAGACCCAGATTACTCCCAACACATTAAGATTAGGGGAATTCAATACCCAACTGTTTCCATTAGATAGGTCAACAGGGCACAGAGTTAACAGAGAGACATCTCAATTAAGCAATACCAAATATCAAATGGACTTAAAAGACATTTACTGAATACTCCACCCACACACCAAAGAATATTTTTCTACTCAGCACCCCAAGGAAACTTCTCCAAAATCGACCATATACTGGGGCACAAAAAAACCCCTCAACAAATACAAAAAGATTGAAATAATTCCATGGATTCTATCAGACCACAATGCAATAAAGCTAACAGTCAACACCCAAAGAAGCCCTAATCACCACATGAACACATGGAGATTAAGCAATACACTCCTAAATGGAGAATGGGTCAAAAGAGAAATTAAGAAAGAAATAAAAGTATTCCTGGAACTAAATGAGAAGGACAATACAACACAACACAACCTCTGGAACACGCTGAAAGCCGTTCTTAGGGGGAAGTTTATAGCTCTAAGTGCCTACATCAAAAAATCGGAAAGAACACAAATAAATGACTTAATGTTGCAACTCAACACACTTGAAAAGCAACAGCAAACGAAACCCAAACCCAGCAGACAAGAAGAAATAACAAAAAATAAGGGCAGAAAATAATGAAATTGAAACAAAGAAAACAATACAGAGAATCAACAAATCCAAGAATTGGTTCCGCGAAAAGATAAACAAGATTGACAGACCGTTAACCCAGTTAACCAAAAGAAAGAAAGAGCACCTCCAAATCCACAAAATCAGAGATGTAAGTATCTCTAACCCCACATAACCCACCCAAAGGATTTCATGCATTCTATTATATATGTTAAAACATATCAAGAAAAGTTTGTGTACTCAGACGTCCCTTGAAAACTAAACATATACCTCTACTGGAAAAAAGAAAAGGAAGGAAGGAAAGAAAGAAAGGAAGGGAGGAAAGAAAGACCTCCAAATCAACAAAATCAAAGATGAAAGGGGAAACATCACAACAGACACCAGGAACATAAAGAACATAAGGGAATACTTTCAAAACCTATATGCTACTGCATTTGAAAACTGAAAGAAATGGACAGATATCTAAAGGCATGGGAATGACCAAAACTAAACAAAGAAGAGATTAACAGCTTAATCAGACCCATCACATAAAAAGAAATTGAAACAGTAATACAACACCTCCTGACTATAAAAAGCACAGGACTAGATGAATTTACAGCAGAATTCTATCAGACATTTAAAGAAGATCTACATCCAATACTACTTAATTTATTCAAAAAGATAGAAATGGAGGGAGAGCTTCCAAATTCCTTCTATGAAGCCAGCATCACTCTAATACCAAAGCCAGGTAAAGATACAACCAAAAAAGAAAACTATAGATTCAAATCCTTAATGAAAATAGATGCAAAAATTCTCAACAAGAACATAGATGCAAAAATTCTCAATAAAATACTTGCAAACCACATACAGACACACATCAAAAGGATAATCCACAATGATCAAGTTGGCTTTATTCCAGAGATGCGGGGATGGTTCAATATATGTAAGTCAATAAACGTCATAAATCACATAAATGGGCTCAATGACAAGAACCACATGGTCATCTCAATAGATGCAGAGAAGGCCTTTGACAAAATTCAACATGCATTTATGTTCAAAGTCCTAGAGGGAATTGGACTGGAGGGAACATACCTCAACATAATTAAAGCCATATATAACAAACCCACAGCCAACATCATTCTAAATGGAGAAAAACTGGAAGCATTCCCATTGAAATCAGGAACCGGACAAGGCTGTCCACTATCTCCACTTCTCTTTAACATAGAGCTTGAAACTCTTGCAAGAGCAATAAGACAAGAGCAGGAAATTAAAGGAGTAGTAATTGGAAAAGAAGAGATCAAATTATCCCTTTTTGCAGATGATATGATATTACATCTAAGAGATGAAAAAAATTCCACCAGACAGAAAAATCCTAGAAATTATTAACACATTCAGTAAAGTGGCAGGCTACAAAATTAACCTACAAAAATCTGTAGCCTTTCTATATACCAATAACAATCAATCAGAGAAAGAGCACATGGACACACTCCCCTTCACAATAGCTGGAAAAAAAAATATCTTGGCATAAACCTGACCAAAGACATTAAAGATCTCTACAATGAAAATTTGAAATCTTTAAAGAGATTGAGATAGACTTAAGAAGATGGAAGAACCTCCCATACTCATGGATTGGAAGAATTAACATTGTAACAGGCCTGTGCCCAAGGCTAGAAGGAGAACAAGATGTGGGGGCTGGGAGATTGACTTTGCTTTATGGAATTTTTAAAAACATCTTAAAATTCATGTGGAAGCACAAAAGACCCTGGATAGCCAAAGCAACCCTGAGCACAAAGAGCAACACTGGGGGATTACTATACCATATTTTAAGCTCTACTACAGAGCTATAGTCATAAAAACAATATGGTACTGGCATAGAAATAGACCCATAGATCAATGGAACAAAATTGAAGACCCAAATATGAGTAAATGCAATTTCAGCCACCTGATATTTGACAAAGGGGCCAAGAATATTCACGGGAGGAAAGACAGCATGTTCAGCAAATGGTGCTAGCAAAACTGGATCTCCACCTGTAGAAGAATGAATCTAATACCCTATCCTTCACCCTGTACAATAGTCAATTCCAAATGGATCAAAACCCTCAATGTAAAGCCTGAAACTCTGAAACTGTTAAAAGAGAATATTGGCAAAAACTTACAAGATATAGGTGTAGGAAAGAATTTCCTAAGCCATACATCAATCGCTCAGAAAACAAGGGTAAGAATTAACAAATGCGACCTCATTAAACTAAAAAGATTCTGTACATCAAAGAAGGCAACTAGGGAAGCGAACAGAAAACCCACAAAATGGGAGAAAATCTTCACCAGCGACACACCTGACAGAGGTTTAATATCCAGAATATATAATGAACTCAAAAAACAGAGAATCAAGACAAGAAGTAACCCAATTAAAAGATGGGCTAAGGAGCTGAACAGAGAGTTCTCAAAAGAAGAAGTAAAGATGGCTATGAAGCATCTTAAAAAATGTTCAACATCACTAATAATTAGGGAAATTCAACTTAAAATCACCTTAAGATTTCATCTTACCCCAGTCAGGCTGGCTAAGATCAAGAGAACAAATGATATCAAATGTTGGAGAGGATGTGGGGTCAGGGGAACACACATCCACTGCTGGTGGGGCTGCAAACTTGTTCAACCGCAATGGAAAGCAGTGTGGAGAACTCTTAAATTTAAAACTACAAATGAACCTGGCATTTGACCCAGTTATATCACTCCTTGGCATACACCCAAAGTTCACATCTTATTGCACAGACACTTGTACATCCATGTTTGTTATTGCTCTTTTCACAATAGCTAAGGGATGGAAGCAACCTAAGTGTCGCTCAATTGACAAGTGGATAATGAAAATGTGGTTCATTTATATGATTTAGTTTTACTCCACAATAAAAGATGAAATCATGATATTTGCAGGTAAATGGATGGAACTAGAAACTGTTATACTAAGTGGTGTAACACAGACTCAGAAAAAAAAAATCGACCTATGTTCTCCTCTCCCTCATATGTGGATCCTAGAACCAAACTGATAAGTATGTATCCAGATATAACTACAGGAACCAGGATAATGGAAAGGAACCAGGTAAGTAAAGCAAAAGAAAGAACATGAAAGAGAAGAACAGTAAGAAACAGGCCTTAATAAGGGAGATATGGATAAATATTGGGTGAGTTTAAGGGCGGGGGGATTGAGGGTTATACAAGGAACCTAGGGTATAAAGGGAAAGAAAGAGCTCAAGAGAGGTAGGACCATAGGAGAAGGGAAT
>NW_008352153.1:2201850-2213463 GCF_000622305.1 Nannospalax galili | reverse complement strand
AAATGGGGGCACCTTAAATGGGGTAACCATGGTGGAAGGGTTAGACAATGAGAGAAATAAATGATGCCTAGCTGGTTTTAAAAACCAGAGGGAACCATGTTATTCCTACAAACTACTGCCAAATTATACATAGCAGATCAAGAAATATATGTCTAGGTAAGGTTTATCTGAGAATTGGTCTTTGCCTAAGATTTATCTACATGACACATGGTAATTAAAAGTACAGACTGGTGGAACTAACATTTTTGGATGCTTAACAGACATACTTTGAGGCCTATAATAATTTGGTCAGAGTGATATAAAGGACAGTATGGGGACCTAAAGGCCCCACCTTGCATAGGTCCGAAAGGAAGTTACTGGGGGCGTGGCCTGCCTTGCTTTAAAAGTCTGAAGAATACTTCTGCACTGCTGAGGAGTGCATAATCAGTGCATGACCATCCTTAAGATACACTCTCAGGGGGGACGGGGGGGGGGGGGGTTCCAGGGGCCTTTATAAGCTTTGTGACACTTGCAATAAATGAGTCTCTGCCTGACTAAGATTCCCCATTGCATCTGAGTGTCCCCAGGAAATGGGGGCGGCGTGGGCTGGCAAATGGCCTGCTTACTCATCCCCAATCCTCACCTCGCCAGGGGTCGCTGGTCGGAAACCCCGGCAGGACAGTTTTTGCTCCTTGCCTTCCTGTTCGACTAGTTCCAGGGGACTATGAGCATCTCTCAAAATGTCCTGTAATTGTGGTGGCCACCTGTCCTCTTGACCAAGGAGGCTGAGGAGACTGAGGAGATGGACTTGAACCAGTGCCCAGTCTACAAAGAGGAGGGTAAACACAGAGGAATCATTTCCTCCATGCTTCCAAGTGAAGACATCCGTGGTCAAGCAGGATCTTTGATTTATCTTCACATAGGTTGAACTGGTAAAAGAAAGGAGCCAAGGGCTCCCACCAAGCCCATGTGACCCCTGAGGAACAGATCCTCAAATGACCTTAAGGGTAAAAATAAATGGTTTATCTGGACCAACTCTATGGCCTTAAACACCCAAAAGGAAAGTATAACCAAAGATTAAAGGGGCCAATATAATTTTTTAAGCATCCATATACATAGCTAAAGGCTACATAACAAGCAACAATGCCAGATAGGAGATACCTTCTTTTGAGTTTTGGCTAGGGTGGCCAAAGGGACTCCCAGATAGTATCCCAGCATAGAATCTGGAAAATGAACACAGACCCCAATCTTATCTAAAGAAATATTGACAACTGATTGCTGCTAGATGTGGAACAGCTGACTTTCCTAAAACAAAGATCTCTAGATAGGCTGATTAGATCCACCAGATGGACACGTAGTGGGGAATGGCTGGGGTGCTGGCAACACAGCAGACAGTAGCAGGAATATCAAAGTATAAGGGCTCTGGTGGGGGGATGGCTATGGGAGGGTGCCATCTGGAAAGTGGGTATGTACTTGAATAAGATGGTTTGGGATGTTCTGTGTGATATACACACAAAAAAATCAACAAATTTTTAAAAATGTATTATATTTGGGGAGGAAGCATGGAAATTTATGTCACGTTAATTAGTAGAGGTGATAAACATTACTACTGAAATCTACCAAATGACTTTATAGACAAACACAGGCACCAAGGATCCAAGTGCAACTGATTATGATTATTAATAATCAGATACATTCAGATTAGAGATGCATGCCCCAACATTTCAGTGTTAGTAGCAAAAACAATGAGTCTTTCTGCAAGGAACAATATATTCTAAAATGAAATGGAGATCTTTTTTAAAGGTTAAAACCTTATTCAATTTTATGTCTACGGGGCTTATACTGAGTTCAATAATGTATAACTGTATTAATTCAACTGTGAACCTAGAAACTTATAGCCTCTTGTGAAATAGATGTACTCTTCCTCTGGAGTGTGTTACTGAATATGTTAAAGCTGTAATAAAATGCTTCTTCTAATCATGTAGTTATTAATTTTTTAAGTAAATAATGATTAAAAAAGAAATGAACACAATCATCAAAAGAAATCAGACACATTTTTTACCAACTTGCCTAGAAAGTTGTTCTAGGCAGCTTCTTAAAATATTTTTTGATAAATCTGTGTTGCTGAAAGAGTAATAAAACATATTCAAATTACAGAGAAAATATTAGTATAAAATATATCATTTGAGCTCTAGTTATTTCTTCATTTTTTCATATTTGCCTTATAATTCTTCGTAGAGAACTTTTCAAAAATGGATTCAGTTTTTGTTGAAAAGAAAACTTTGGTGAAGAAAGGCTAGTCACTCACTGAAAAAGTTTTGCCGAGTCTGTGTCTAGTTTTCAAATTAATTTAGGGAAGAAAGGAACTCAAATATGGTACAGATTCATGCACCTCTTTGAGCTATTTAAAAAAGAATAAATGAGGGAAATCTCTTTCCAGGCAGCAGAAAGTTCTAATAAAGCTATTCTGCTTAGGATGTTAATATGTTCTATAACATACTTTAAGACATACTTTTAAATTCAGACTGTGAATGATTGGCTTCCTATGTGCACTGTTGGCTTTTTGCTATAATTCGGAAACAAACAGAGTTTTTACTTACACACTGTAGCAAAAAGTTTCTCAGACTTACCTCATCATATGACCTTATAGCATGTACACATCATAGTGCTAAGAGATGGTAGGAGCTCACTAAATGCGTATGGACTCAGGTGATCACAATAAAACAAATCATTCATAAATGTAAACCATTACCTAACGAATTCCATCCATATTTATGCTATGCTGAACTGACAATGAATGTACCAAAGACTCACACGAACATGAGAGTAAGTCCAACAAGCAAGGGCTCACACTAACAGGGGAAGGCAAGTATGTTTCAATGTGACAGGAGACAAGATCCAAGTGATAATGGTACCATGTGCTAAGTGCAAAAGGGACAAATTTTAGAACCACAAGAAGACAGAAAGAGCATCCAAAAAGTAAAATGCTTGAGGTGTGCATTTTAAACACTGACTACACATCTTCCATAAAACGAAAAGGTGAGCAAGGCATGGCAGGTAGGGAGGGAATGATAATGAAAGACTCAGGAGGGCAGAAGAAGGTTGACGTATTTGTAGACCAGCAGTCATCTGACATTGCTAAACATACTTAGGGCAAGGCAAAGAAAATTCATGTCTGAAAAATATGAATAAAAAGTAAGATGGTAAAGGTACTTATATGCCATTCAAAAGGGTCTGGGTTTCTTGATATATACTTTCAGAGAAAGATTCTTATTTTTTAAATATTTTCTTTGTTAGTTTTATTTAAAGTGTATAAGTGTATTGCCTTCCCGTATGTAAGTGTACCTGTGTTGAGAAATGCCCACAGAGGTCAGAAAAAAGAGTCAGATTCCCTGGAACTGGAGTTATGGATGGTTGTTAGCCACTGTATGAGTGCTGGGAATCAAACCCAGGTCCTCTGCAAGGAGAGCCAGTGCTCTCAACAACTGAACCATCTCTCCAGTCCCAGAGAAAGTATTCTTAATACTGAGTTCTTGTGTTTAAAAATTATACCTTTGTGAATGTTTCAGAGATAAAATAAGTGTTCAGGATAAGGAATGGATTACTGCACATTTAAAGCCCTCCCGGGGGCCTGGAGAGATGGCTCAGCAGTTAAGAGCACTCACTGACTACTCTTGTTGAGGACCCGAGTTTGATTCTCAGCACCCACATGGCAGCTAAGAACCATCCTTAACTCCAGGTCCAGGGGAATCTGATGCCTTCTTCTGACATCCGCAGCACTGCACTGCACAGGTAGACTCACATACATTCAGGCAATACACTTGTACACATAAAATAAAAATTTTTTAAAAATTTTAAATGCCCTCCCAGAGAATGTAGAAGTAAAGAAGCTAAGAATCAAGCAACATAAAGGAAGTTGGAAGCACATCATGCAGAGGAAATAAAAGACTACCATCACAGCCAAATTGCTGATGGAGAGTGTCTCACAGCGATGCTATATACCAAGTCTACCAAGTCTATGGCAACCACATAATCATAACCCCAGGTTTCTCTGCAATTTTCTTGTCCCTTATCACTTGCTTGACAGGAGTCACACCTTGAGCTATTCCTTCACCTATATACCTCTCCTTATGTTTTTATTAAGACATGCGTGTCCAGGACACCAAAATAGCGACCTCCCTTCCTGGAGTCTTACCTAAGTCTCATTCTGGGCTTTTCAACAAAGCTCTCTCCATTTCTCAAACTTAGAATGTTCAACACATCTCATTAGGGCAGATTTTTTAAAGGCTTTCCTTCCTCTGTCACACATTATCAGTGAAAAACAAAATTTAGGAATTTTACCCTCCTTAGGTTTATTTATTCCCCTCAATATCTTTAAAAGGCATCGAATTAAAATGTCTCAACTCTTCTGTCCTCTATTCTTTCATACGACATGCATTGACACCAGTGAGACTCTACCTTGGGAAAAATATCAGTACTGGGAAAGGGAAGAAACTCAAAAATGAGTGAGATACTTAAAGCAGCCCATAATTAGATTTAGAGAATCAATATTTAGTGTAACACTAAACAAAAAACAAAGAGAATATTTCTTTAGGAGTTTATACTTCAAATACATCTACTTTCACATATCCATCACACAATTGCCATGCACATGTATCCTCATCCAAAAATGCCACAAATTATCTTTAGTCTCATAGATGAAGCCTGTAAATTTCCTCTCCTGATAAGATCATAAATTCATCAGCTTTCAGAATCTAGAGTAATTTGGGGTGGAGACAGAGAGGAATAGACCATGCATTTCAGTCTAAGAGCAGAAGCTATGTTACAGAGATCGTACATGATCATGAGACAGACCATCAGGATTCCTTCACACACTGCTGCAGCAGTTCAAAGTAGCCTTGGATTCAGAAAACAGCCTGTTCATGTCAGCTGCAGTAATTGTGACAGTTTGCCTGTGCATTGCCGCACCGCACTAGCTTTTCCTGTCTGCCATGAGCCAACTCCTATCTCTGAACTCATTAGGGAAGCAGAGAGACATAGAGAGCTCACTAAAGTGAAATGCCTATCACTAGGAACCTTTTCACTATAGGTCTGTGGAGAGAATTGCCTGTTAGGAAAGATATTGCTGTGTGAGATCCCTGAAGTGCTCTTGTGGACAGTGAATGATCGTAATAAGGACAAGAGTTCAGCAACATCCGCTGAGAATGTAAATTTTAAAAAGGGTCTGATTGGCATGACACCCTCTGGCTCAGAAAACAAGGGACAATTATAATTGAAAAAGCAGCACCAGCCCTTGTGAGTCCTCCATGGCCCTTGAAACTGCAAAATTCAAAACAGGAGAAAAATGATTATAGATTTATTTCCAGGTCAGCAGATAACCTGGAGATGGGGGGAGAGGGCCCCAGGTCACAAGAAAAGGTTAGGAAATAAACTTCAGAGGAGAAATTATAGTCAGAAATTCTAAAAAAATTCATCCTTCCTGATGCTGATGTACAACATATTCATATAAAGACATCACAAAATACAGAACTCAAAATGCCATGATGTACCTTGGTGTAAAGCAAGGCTTTGAGAGGGTAAATCACTGGGAGTATAGGTTAAGATGTATATCCTGGTTTAGTAGTTCTGAGGTAGATTTAAGAGTCTGCATTCTGTTTTTATTAATGTGCATTGCCCACATGTGTGTAAGTGTATCACCCGTGTTGTGCAATGCCCTCGGAGGTCAGAAAAGGGTGTCACATCCCCTACAACTGGAGATACAGACAATTGTTAGCCACCATGTGGGTTCTGGGAATCAATCCCTGGTCCTCTGCAAGAGCAGGCACTGCTCTTAACCACTGAGCCATCTCTCTAGCCCCTGCATTCTTTTTAAAACTTTTTACTTATTATTTTTATTTTAGTGTGTATGAGCATATTGCCTACATGTATGTAAGTCATTTGTGTCCTGCAGTGTCCATGAAGGACAGAAGAGGGTGTCAGAATCCCCTAGAACTGGAGTTACAAATGGTTCCTAGCTGCCATGTGGGTGCTGGGAATAGAACCCTCTGCAAGAGCAGCCAGTGCTCTTAATTGTTGAGCCTTCTCTGCACCCGAAAGATTCTGCATTCATAACAGGTTTCAATGTTTCAATGTGATGACACAGAAGTTACGGGCTCAGGGGCTACACAAGCCAAAAAGGAAACTATATCAGATAAGGGGATCTTGGACCACCTTCTTTCTCTCTCCTACACACATACAGCCACACAATGCAAATTTTATGATGTGTTACCCCCAACCTAATCTCTCTGAATCTCCTTTCAAATATATAATGGGATAGCAATTACATGAAAAATTGTCTCCTTGAGAAGTAATATGCATGACAGTGTAGCAATATGATCACTTGAGTAAATATAAGTGGGGAATTATTTATCTTTAGAGAAAGATGACATGAGGCAGTGATGGCCAGAAAATGTAAAGGCTTCCTCTTCAAAAACTGAAATTTTCTGGAGACAACAATTCTGCACTTATACAGTTATTCTCAAATCCCAGTGCTCATTAAAATCATACGTGCAGCTTCAAACAATGCCAGTGCTTGGCGTTCCTCATGTACTCCTGTGATTCAGGAGAGAACGGTTCATAGGTGGACTCAGCTATGGAAATGGTAATAAGGTTTATCTCATAGCTAGGTGTGAGGCTCAAACAAGATAATGTCTGCAAAGGACCTTTAATATCTATTAATTGCTAGAAAATACATAGTGTCAGATTGATTGTATATATCTTCAACCTGGCAGAGCTGGAGTATGAACATCACAAAGGATTCCTTTCACACATCCCCTTCAGAATTCACCTATCACTAAATTTCTTGTAAGCTGACAAAATTAAGGAAGGAATATTTATGGCAAAACTGAGGGGAATCTCTAGTTATTTGTATTGTCATTGTTGCTGCTGCTGTTCTTAACCTTCAAGACTATCCAGTGCTTTATTTAATTAATTATTTTATAACCACATGTCATTGTTGCTGCTGCTGTTCTTAACCTTCAAGACTATCCAGTGCTTTATTGATGAAGAATTCAAAATTTTCAGTTTTTTTAATTAATTATTTTATAACCACACAAAATATCTTCACCAGCAACACATCTGACAGAGGTTTAATATCCAGAATATATAACAAACTCAAGAAACAAAGAATCAAGAAAGGAAGTAATCCAATTAAAAGATGTGCCATGGAGCTGAACAGAGTTCTCAAAAGAAGAAATAAAGATGGCTAAGAAGCATCTTAAAAGATGTTCAACATCACTAGTAATTAGGGAAATGCAAATTAAAACGACTTTAAGATTTCATCTTGCCCCAGTCAGGCTGGCTAAGATCAAGAGAACAAATGATACCAAATGCTGGACAGGATGTAGGAAAAGGAGAACACTCATCCACTGCTGGTAGGACTGCAAACTTACTCAACCCCTATGGAAAGCAGTGTGGAGAACATTTAAAAAACTAAAATGAACCGACCATTTGACTTAGTAATACCACTCCTTGACATATACACAAAGAATGCATCCTATTGCAGAGATACTTATATATCCATATTTGCCTCTGCTCTTTTCACAATAGCTAAGATATGGAAGAAACCTAAGTGTCTCTCAAATGACAAGTGGATAATGAAAATGTGATTCATTTATACAATGGAGTTTTACTCAGCAGTAAAGAAAGATGAATCATAAAATTTGCAGGTAAATGGATGGAACTAGAAAATTTCAGTTTTAAGACCAATTTTTCCCGTTTCTTCATTAGTTTTTTTTAATATCACTTTATTGGATTTTCTCAAAATTCATACAATATTTTTGACTGAATTTGAAACCCTTCCCCCTTCTGTACTCTCCTTACAGTCTTGACTAACTTCATGTACTATATTATGCCATTAAAGACTCACACTCACAACCACAAATATAAATTTCTTTCCAGCCTCTTAAAAATAGAGAAAATTTTAAAGAGCTACAAATGGAAATAAAGGGGAAAAAAAGACAGAGGTGGGCCACATGGAAAATTTACATGAATTCCAGAGTAAAAACAAAATCCAATAAAAGAGAAACAGCCTTTCAAAGTAAGGACACGAGGAGAGGGTGGGGCAGCATTCCTGCCTGTGTACCATCATAGAAAGTTTACAGGCCCATGCCTGTCGTTAACTAGGAAAACACGACAAGGTCTTAGCCACAAAATGTTCTTGAGGAAGAAATCCATTAGGGATGTCAGGGATGCTGTAACTTACATAATGAACCTGTCGATAGACAAAATAGTCCATAGAGTAAAACTTAAAACTTTAGAGAAAGCAACAAAACTCAAAAACATAAAATAAGAAATAATGTAAAAACGTGATAATTTTGGTAATGCACTATATATATACTGTATATCAAATATTGTGTATAATGTCTTATATTAATTATCCATATCATAATAATTATAATAATTAATTAAGGTAAGTAATTGTATTATCAGCTTCACTTTATAGATAATGAACCAAGGCAAGGTCAAACACTTGCTCAGTAGAATGGATGTAAATTGATGATCCAAGAAACTATAATGGGCTAATGCTCACGGTTAATAAAAAACTTGCTGTGGGCAACCCAACACCCCTCTCCTGGGTAAGTCCATCATGGGCTTGGCGCCTTGACTCCCCCAGCCTCATTCATCCTCCCATAACCCCTGCCCATCTCTCATCCTAGCCTGGGTCCTGTCCCATTCCTTGTCTTGGCACCCCAGACACTGGGGGAATCACCACTGCTTCCTGATCTTTTGCATCCAGACTAACCAACTTCTTTCAGTCCCCAGGAGCCCTCTGGGCCTGTTCCCTCACTCACTTCCCTCTCCTTCCCTGGGTTGCAAAACCCAGCATTCTCTCTCTCAGGAGCAGTCTGAGCCTGGCCCAGTCCTCACTTCCCTCTGCTTCCTTGGGCTGCACAACCCACCAGTCTCTTTCCTGGACTATGGGGATGAACTCAGCCTCCTGATCCTTCATATCCAGATCAACCCAGTCCATCCCTGAGGTCCCTAGGAGCCCTGGGGCCTTTTCCAGCCCCCATCTCTCTTTGCATCTCTGAGTGTCACAACCACTAGCTGCTCGAGACCAACATCTTTCCTGGGCCCTGCTCCCAAGCCAGTCCAACCCCAAATTGCTGAGGACAATATCTTTCCTGGAGGGACCCAGACATTAGGAGAAACCTGAGAGCATCTGATCCTCTGTGGGAACTCCTGAAAACAAAAGCAATCTGGACTCTCCAATATAAAATCAATAGAGAGAACCTGAAGTTCAACGAAACAGCTTTTCATGCCCAAAAAGTAAACCACAAAGGCACATAAAGCTTACAAAAAGAAGCGGACCTAAACATGAAGGCTTGAGTCTCATACAAGAATCAGAAACTGCAAAAGAAATTCACTTGTCAAAATCACAGAGAAAAAATAATAACATGAAAAAACAAAATAACATATCTGCATGGAATACCAATAATCATATAGAGGAGCACAATGAGAATGCCCTAGAGATAATGCAGGACATGGAACTCAAAAGAACAATTACAAACATGATAAAAGAATTCTATGTCCCTACCAAACTCAACCAATCCTATAGATGAGTTCTACAAGGAGAACCCCCTAGCGATAACCCAGGACACAGAATTTAAAAGATCATCAGCATGATCAAGGAATTCAATGAATTTAAAGAACACACAAACAAATCAAAGAACTAAAGAAGATAGAGATAAACTTCTGACTGAATTCACAAAAGAGGTAGAAATAATGAAGAAAACTCAGGCTGAAATGAAGAAGGAACTGAAAAACTCAATAAGCCAATTAGAAATGACAGGAGAAAGCCTCACTGATAGGATGAATGAAATAGAAAACAGAATATCAAGACTGGAAGATAAAGTGGATGAACTAGATCAGTCAAGCAAAGATTACAAAAATTTTAAGAAATCACAAGAATGGAGTATGGAGGAATTGTGTAAAACCATGAAAAGACCAAACTTTTAAATCATAGGCATACAGGAAGGGGAAGAATCCCAAGATAATGGCATGGACCAGATCCAGAAAAACATGCCCATACAAATATAAGAAGCATACAGAACACCAAATGGACAGGACCAAAATAGTAACTCTCCACAGCACATCATAATAAAAGCACTAAACGTATAGAACAAAGAAACAATACTGAAAGCTGCAAAAGAAAAACAACAAATCATATATAAAGGAAAAGCCATTAGGTTTACAGCTGACTTTTCACTACAAACTATGAAAGCCAAAAGAGCCTGGACCAAAGTATTCCCAGTTTTAAATGACCACAGATGGCAACCCAGATTATTATACCCACCAAAATGTCTATTATAGTCAAAGTGTAAAGAAAAATCTTCCATGATATAAACAGACTGATGGAATTCATGTCCACAAAACCAGCCCTTCAGAGAGTTCTGGAAGCAATACAAAGAGCTGAAGAAAAGAATAACTATACCCAAGGGGTTACAGAAAGAAATTCAATGACAGTATAACTATGGAAAAGTGCAGCTATATCAAGAATGTGAACAGAAATAAAAAAAAAAGACAGGATTCAATACACATCTTTCATTAATAATTTTAAATATTAATGGACTGAAATCCCCAGTCAAAAGACACAGACTAGGTGGATGGATTAAGAAACAAAACCCATCTTTTTGTTGTCTGCAAGAAACTGACCTCACTTTCATGGACAGGCACTATCTTAACTATCTTAATCATGAACATATATTCACCAAACTCTGGTGCACCCAACTTCATAAAAACAATACTACAGGACTTTAAGGCCCAGATTAATCCCAAGTCATTAATAGTAGGGAACTTCAATATCCCACTGTCTCCATTAGAGAGGTCAATAGGGCAGGCAGTTAACAGACATCTGAATTAAACAACACTGTATATCAAATGGACCAAACAACATCTACTAAGTATTCCACCCAAGCAGCAAAGGACATACTTTCTATTCAGAGTCCCATGGAACCTTCACAAAATCAACCATATACTAAGGCACAAAACAAACCTCAACAAATACAAAAAGATTGAAATAATTCCATGCATTTTAAGCTGTATTACAGAGCTATAGTCATAAAAACAACTTGGCACTGGAACAAAAATAGACCTATAGGTCAATGGAACAAAATTTAAGACCTAAATATGAGCACATGTAATATTTGACAAAGGGACCAAGAACATTCACTGGAGGAAAGACAGCATGTTCAACAAATGGTGCTGGCAAAACTGGATCTCCACCTGTAGAAGAATGAAACTAATCCCCTATCTTTCACCGTACATAAAAGTCAATTCCAAATAGATCAAAGATCTCAATGTAAAACCTGAAACTCTGGAACTGTTAGAAGAAAACATTTGGAGAAACCTAAAAGATATAGGTGTAGGAAAGGACTATCTAAAGTAGACATCAGTTGCTCAGGAAACAAGGTCAAGAATCAACAAATGGGACCTCATTAAACTAAAAAGCTTCTCTACATCAAAGAAGGCATCCAGGGAAGCAATCAGAAAACCCACAGAATGGGAGAAAATCTTTACCAGCGACACATCCAACAGAGGTTTAATATCCAGAATATATAATGAACTCAAAAAACAGAGAATCAAGACAAGAAG
>NW_008352153.1:2192951-2201507 GCF_000622305.1 Nannospalax galili | reverse complement strand
ACAGTTTAAGAAAAAAATATGAAAGCCGTTAAAGAAGAAAAATCAATCAATGGTCCGATTGCCTAATAACCACAATAATGGCCAGCATAGAGAAGTATCTCTATTGTTGCAGTAGTGGCACTTTTATCTCGGGGTAACCATCCTACCGTAGAGATCACTTGTACATCCATATTTGTTGCTGCTCTTTTCACAATAACTAAGAGATGAAAGCAACCTATGTGCCCCTCAATTGATGAGTGGATAATGAAAATGTGGTTCATTTATAGGATGGAGTTTTACTCAGCAATAAAGAAAGATGAAATCATGAAATTTGCAGGTAAATGGATGGAAGTAGAAACTGTTATGCTAAGTGAAGTAACATAGACTAGGAAAAAAAAAACAGTGTATGTTCTCTCTCATATGTGGATCCTAGCACCAGATCCCTGTAAGTGAATATGTATCCAGACATAACTACAGGAACCAGAATAATGAAGAGGAACTCTGAAGGTAATAGAAAAGAAAGAATCTGAAAAATAAGAACAGTAGAAAACAGGTGTTAACAAAGGAGATATGAACAATAATGGGGTGATTTTAAGTGGAGGGGGGAGGGAAGGTTATACAAGGAATCTAGGGGATAAAGGGAAAGAAGGAGATCAAAAGAGGTGGGATCTTAGGAGAAGGGTATTATTAGGGGAGAAATAGAAAAAAACAGGGGCACCCTTAAATGGGGAAACCATGGTGGAAGGGTTAGACAATGTGAGAGCAATGCCTGGCTAGTTTTCTAAAACCAGAGGGAACCATATTAGGCCAACAACCTATTGACAAATTATACATACAACCAGATCAAAGAATGTAATATATGTCTAAGTAAGGTTTATCTGAGAGAGTTTGGTCTTTGCCCAAGCTCTATCTACATGGCATATGGTAATTAAAAGTACCAGACTGGTAGAACTAACCTTCTTGGATCTCTAACAGCCGTACTTTGATGCTTATACTAATTTGGTTAGGGGGACATAAAAGACAGTTTTTGTTCCTTGCCCTCCTAGGTTGATTAAGTTCCAGGGGACTATGAGCATCTCTCAAAATGTGATATAACTATGGTGATTAACCTGTCCTCTTGATCAAGGAGGCCATGAAGACCCCACTAGATGGACCTGAACAGTGTCCAGTCAACAAAGAGGAAGGTCAACACAGAGGAAACATTTCCTCCATGCTTCCAAGTGAAGCCAGCCATGGTGGAGCAGGACCTTTGACTTCTCTTCACATAGATGAAACTGGTAAAAGAAAGGAACCAGGGGCTCCTCCCAAGCCCATGTTACCCCTGAGGAACAGATCCTCAAACGGCCTTAAGTATTAATTGGTTGATCTGGGCCAATTGTAGGGTCTTAAACACCCAAAAGGAAAGTATAACCCAAGATTAATGAGGTCAATATATTTTTTAAGAGTCCATATGTATAGCTAAAGGCTACGTAACAAGAAACAATGCCAAACGGGTGATACCTTCCTTTGAGTTATTGGGCAAGGTGGCACAAGAGACTCCCAGACAGTAACCCAGCATAGAACTGGGAAAATAAACAGCAGACCCCAATCTTATCTAAAGGAATACTGACAACTGATTGCTGCTAGATGAGGAACAGCTGATCTTCTAAAACAAGGATCTCTAGATAGGCTGACTACATTCACCAGACGACAAGCACTGGGGAATGGCTGGGGATGTTGACAACATAGAGGACAGTAACAGGGATGACAGAGTATGTGGGCTCCAGTATGTGGGAGGGAGGAGGCTACAGGAGGGTGCCACTGGGAAGTGGGTATATATGAATAAGACTGTGTGGGATGTTCTGTATGATATACACATAGAAAATCAACAAATTTAGAAAAAGACATTTGAGGAGGAAGCATAAAAAATTACATCATATTAAATAGTAAAGGTGATAAATATTACAGTGAAATCTACCTGATGACTTTATATCCATACTCAGGTACTAAGGATCCGATTGTAACCGACTGTGACTAGTAATCATCAGATACATAGAGATTAAAGAGACATGTGCAAACATCTAAGTGTTAGTAGCATTAAAAATGTAGGAAACAGCATATTTTAAAATGAAATATAGATCTTCTTTAAAGGATTACAGCTCACTCAATTTTATATCTCACAGGTTTTATACTGAGTTCAATATTGTATAACAGTATTAATTCAACTGTGAACCTAAAAATTTACAGCCACTTTTGAAAGAGATGTATTGTTGCTCTGGAGTGTGTTACTGAATACGTTAAAGCTGAATGAAATGCTTCTTCTAATCATGTGGTTATTAAAATTTTTTTAAAAATTTAAAACAAATTTTAAAAATCAAACAAAAATACCTTTCTGTGAAAGCAAGAGGATCTGAATTCAAATTCCCAGCACCCAAATAAAAACTAGGCATGGCCATATGTACCATTAACCTAACCCCAGCACTGGGGGACAGAGACAGATGGAGCCCTGGAACTTACTTGCATCCAGCTGATCCCAATCAGAGAGCTCCAGATTGAGTAAGAAACCATCTGAAAAATCAGTTGGATAAAAAATCAAGGATGAATCTTTCTCTGGCTTCCACATGCACACTCATGGGTTGTACACCTGGCATGCATGTATACATATGCTATTCCCACAATAACACACACACACACACACACACACACACAACCTAAAGTATGCTGATATATAGCATCTTTGAGTTTATGAACTGTACATAGTAGGACCTGTACTAATTAAACAGAAAATTGTTCTGTCTTAATGTCTAAATTTCTGCCCCTAAAGGACTTCTCATTAATGATCTTGAAAATGATGAGCTATCAGCTGATGATCTCTTTTTTAAAACTAATATCTGAGTGTTTTGTTTCTGGTTCCTATTTAAGCTGTGCCATACAAAAGTATAGTACTTTTCAAGTGAAGTATTTTTTAAACACCTAACTTGTTATTTTATTAAGCTTTTGGAATCCTTTGCTAAATAATAAATCACTATTAAACCTGTGTTATTTAGTAGCACTTTAGTGTTAATTTTAAAAACAATTTTTTTTCTCTTATAAGATTGGGTCTGTTGTTCTCCATGATAAGAGTCTGTTGCTCAAGCTGGTCTCAAACTCTGAACTCAAGTGATTCTTTCATCTCAGCATTCTAAGTAGCTGATACTGCAGGATGCACCTTTGTGTCTTTTTGTGCTACTTCTTTCTTAACTTGCTTGTTGCACACTGGAGTTTTCTTTCTTCAAAAGATGTTCTGGTCATGACAAATGCTTTAGTAAACTCTTCCTTCGTAGGTGGCACTCAGCATGTGAGGGACTTTGCAGAACTGTCATCACCCAGGTGATCATATGCATCCTGCACCTCAATATCATCATCTTCATACAGCTCCCAAAGCTCCACCAGCTCAGCACATATCACAAAGAACTGCTGCATCAACTTTGGTCTGTGAGCACTCCTGCAGAGGCATGGCAGGTTTCTTCTGGATCCCTCCACAGGTGGTTTCTGATTCTTCCTTTCCCTTCACTTTGGAAGCCACAGAGGTGTTCCTGTGTGTGACAGAGTGTCAGGGAGACTTGCAGCTTATCAGCTTGCCAACCCCTTGATAATGCTTACCTTTGTGAAGAATCAGATGGCCCAGCTCACTGGTTTTGTGAAAACAGCCTATCTCATACACACCATCATCTTCAGTATCCCCTTCCACTTTACCATCTTCTGAATCCTTGGGACACAAGGTGTCCAATCTAGCATCTCTCTTCAACATATAGATCAGTGTTCTTTTGGAGAGACAGCAAAGGCTTCATGTTCCCCTTCAACTTTAGGCTCCAAATCAGAACTAGAAAGCACACCTCCTGTTGAGTGTTGCTCCTTGGTTACCCTGGAATTAAACTGAAGTGCATTATCAACTTTACTGTCCTGGGCCATCTGGGTGGGCAAGAAGCAGTAGCTCCCTGGGAATCCTGGCTCATGGAGCTTCTTCTGAGCTAGGGACAGTAAACTTGGGTCTTTCCTAGCCATGCTAGATGACAGCTGCCTCAGTGGCAGAAATTGGCTCACATCTGTAGACTTACACACTTCCGGCCTCACATTATTCTGGACTTTAACCAACTGAATCTCAGGTATCACCTTCTGTGGAGGTGGCAGGAAACAGGGAACACACCCATATCCATTCCTTTCTTTATCCAGCCTGATCTCCACACCAGCACTTGACTTCATGGTCTCTTTGACACCTAGAACCTCATTACACTGTTCCTTCAGAAGCCTAGCTCTAGGCTCATCTATGTCATAGCCACCTTTAAAGGGTTATACAATGCGCCTCTGCCTTCATATTCTAGGCCAAGGAATGCAGTACCCCATCAACTCTCACTTCCTCTTTTTCTGAGGCACCATTAAACAGACTGTGACGAGGCAGTCTCATTCCTTGAATCTGCATTTGTTGAGCCAAAGGTGAAGCCCATTCATTTTTCCTGGGAATATTTTCAAGTTTAATAGCAGGAGCAAGGGCAGCGGTACTACCGTATGAGGTCCACCTTGTGAGGGGAAGTCCTGTGCTGTGCGTGTGTTTTCACCCCACTCAACAGTTTGAGTTGCTTTCACTTCTTTCACTAGTGATGGCTTTGCCATCACTAGAATGGAATTGTGCAGGTGGATGGGATTTTGGAATTGGAGGCCAGTGGCTTGGTATGACAGGTAAGGAGGATGGTAACACTACAAATGGGGGAGGTGTGTATTGTGCCCAAGAACATGGAAAAGATGAACTTCCATTGCTAAAAACCACTTTCAGAAAGCCAGGATTGTAGAATCCATCTGGAACTGGGGGCCTGGTGGTGTCGGCCCAGTGTAGGTCAGGCCGACGCTGCTGGGGAATTAGCTGTTCATCATGGAAGATGAACTTGTTGTCCAGTCAGCTGGGAGTCCAGGAATAAGAAGACCTAGAGCATCTCTGCTGAAGCATTTTTGTATATATACTTCCCATTATTAATTAACTACTAGACTATAAATGCCACTACTCTAAGAATTGTGTCTGATTCATCTTTATAGTACTAGTATCTGGCATAATATAAGTTCAATAAGTAGCCAGTACTGAATTTACTTGTGGGAATAACTTTTGTAAATGAACAAATTCTAGACTAATGACTTTTAATTAACTGGAACACAAACATATGCTATTGTGTCTTGTGACCTTGGCACCTCATCTCATTTCCTGGCAACCTCAATTTGGAACTCTTCCCAGAAAGATAGTGAATGAATGACGGAAGGAAGGAATGAATGTGAGTGTGCTTGAGTATTAACGTATCAAAGTGTTGAAAGGTACAGCCCCATCTATAGTTGACTTAAGGAAGGACATTTGACCTTGGACAAATAAGATATTCTAGGACTAGGAATGAAAAGGTTAGATGGTCTGTTAAAATTAAGGTATAATCAAGCTTGTACTTCCCCAATTGAAGCTAGAGAAACCATTTTTAATAAAATTATGGGTGGCACTGGACTCTGGATTCAGTACCAGGAACAGCTTTCCAGGAGACGGCTCCATCAGCACAGTTCCAGGAAACAGACTGTTTCCAAGAGCAGTCTAGGGGAACAAGTGTCCTGTGAGTTCAGGCCTACTCCTAAAAACTAGATTTAAGAATCAAGCTATTTTTTCAAGTAATTATAACGGTGCATATAATGCCACATGCACTTTTGAAGAATATGCAAATGCTGTTAAAGAAATGATAAATGGAGACTGGTTGAAGGCAGAAATTGCCATTTGAGCATGATTGTAAAATGAAGCACCCCTTGAGGAAGAGTGTTTGGAGACAAACCAGAAAGGAAGCAAGGGTAGCAATGTAGTTACTAGGTTTGGCTGGCTCTTTGGATTACTCCACTAGGTAAGACTTCCCAGAAGGAAATATTTTAAATGAAATTGTTTTATATACATACCTTTTCTTCTCTGAAAAAAAAATGAAGAAGGAATGAAGGAAGTAGGAAGGAAAATAATTGGATAAAAAGAAAGGCGTTATGGTCTATTTATGCATCCAACACCATTTATTGAAGATTACTATGTCAGTGTGTCTCTAGGTGGTGGGTGGAACAACTGACAAGACAGAAATGTATGCGATACCTGATACCTGTTCTCCATGATGTTATATACTGATGGGAAGGAGCAAAAGCAAAACAAAGAGGGTGAAGTAGTAATGAGCACTAAGACCAGTAGCCTGGGCAGTATGAGGGTGATGTAATAAAGATAGATGTGGAGAAGTGTCACCAGAGTGTTAAAGGGCAGTCACAATGGGAAAGCAACCTTGGGCAGAGGCTTTATAGGTAACTGCAAAACAACCATTTGAAAATCAAAAGAGGACTTCAGGCAAAGAGAAAAGAAAAGAGGAAATCGACAAGGCAGGACCAGCAAAGCCTCTGAGATGTAGGAAGGGCCAACAGCAGCTGAACACAAAAATCTTTTAGGAATATGCAAACAAGACCCTTTGGGAAACCAAAGAAGGTGGGACATGTCAATTGCCGAGTTATAGACTGGAATGGAGTTAGGGTTTTTGGCTGGACAACTAGAAAATCCTTGTTACCTTTAGAGGAATGATATTCAATGACTGGAGCTTATGATTCCATATACCCCCCAAATACGTTAGATGATAAGGAAATGAAGAAAACTAGAGATTTTAGTAGATTATAAAAAGAAGGATGAAATGAATTGCAAATGCAAGCAAGAGAATATGTACAAATATTTCTAAGGATTTGGAGTATCTGACTCAGGGTACAAAGAGGGAGAATTAAATTTGGAAGAATCAGAGTAGAGATTTTAAAGAGAAATGTGGCAAAAATACAGTAACTGGAAGATCTGAACTGGCATCAAGTTATTGTACTATTCCCAATACAGTGGGTATAGTCATTAAGAATGGTATCACTGCAGGCAAGACTGATGATTCAAGAATAGTCATGAGTGAGCATGACACAGTCAGACATGAGAATCAGTAATGACTGACAGCTTGTAAAGTAACCGAAGCTGAATCACGTCTAAATTCCCAATTCTGATTGTATCACTCATTGAAACCTGCTTGCTTCCAATTGCATAAAAAGAAATTCAGAAGTCTTTATACTCACAAACCAGATTAAACCATTGGTTGATATGTTCAATGGTCACATCACTTGGGAAGTGGTGAGAAGCAGGAGGTCTAACTATTCTGTCTGTATTTTCTTTCTGTCTGCTTAAGCTGTCATGCTGTTAACTGCTCACACATCCTCCAACTATGAGGGACTGAACCTCTGAAACCATGACACAAAATATATAATACCTCCTTCTAAGATGTTTCTGTCAGGTATATGATCCTATTTATGATAAAGTTGGTACATTGTTTCTGGAGGATCAGGTCTAAACTTCTTATCACAGCACACTACACTTCTCAACCTCTCATGATCTGTCACAATCTAACTCTCCAGCCTTTCTTCTTGAGGCTTCACCAACTGTCCTGTTCTTCTAGTCCAAATGAACTATTCTCTATTCCTGTAACAGTCTGTGTTTAAATTTCAACATCTTTCTATATGATGTTCATCCTCTGCAATGATACTCAAAGTGTAATGTGGTATTCTCAACAAAAATGCTTGCTGAACATCAACTCCTACTCTAAGTCTCTGACCAAATGCTTGTTCTCTCTTAAAATTTCTTCTCACCACATAATTATACTCTAGCATCCCTTGATTCCTTTGACAGTTCTTTAATACATCCCTTTTTATAACATCATACTATATGTACATCATTGTTTGATATGTATGAGTAGCATAAGATCGGGTGCTACAGTATATATGACTTTCAAAACAAGAGATGTAAAATTATAATTCCTGGATTATATTAGACTTCTATTAATGGCAAATGATTTTTTGATGTGTTTTTTAATTTTACAAGTATTTTGCTAAAATATTTTCTTTGATAATCATCAGAGAGTGGCCTATATTTTTCTGTTATGGTTGTCTTTACCTGGTTTGGGTAAGGTGTAATACTACATGTTTTAAAAGTGTTTGATAACAACCTTTTACTTCATATTTTAGAAAATAGTTTGAGGAGCATTGGTATCTTTTCTTTATATTTCTGGTAGAATGCAGCAATTAATCCATCTGGGTACTGACTATGTTTAGTTGCGAATTGTTTTATTTCTTCTTCAATCTCATTGCTCACAATAACTTGAAGCTGTTAAGTCCTCTTATCTTAATTCTGATAGTTTATGTGTATTTAGAAATATGTCTATTTCTTTTAGATTTTCCAATTTATTGGAATGTAAGTTTAACTTACACATAAATAATTTTCTAAATTTCATTGATAGCTGCCCTCATTACTTTCTATTGCTATGATTACAAACACCAATCAAAACCAACTTTGAGAAGAAAGAGTTTATTTTATCTCACACCTCATAGTCCATCATCAGGGAGGCCAAAGCAAAACTCAAAGCAGGAACCCAAAGAATAAATCATGGAGGTATAGTGTCTACTAGTTTGCTCCCCTGTGCTCTGCCTGCCTTCTTATCTGTCCAAGTTGGCACCCGCGAGACTGGGCTGAGCCCTCCTATGTCACTCAGTAATAAAAAA
>NW_008352153.1:2190197-2191896 GCF_000622305.1 Nannospalax galili | reverse complement strand
CACAAGCCAGACTTCCACTACGCCTCTTTCAGCATTATCTTCCAAGTTCTCCAGAACAGCTCACTGAGGTTCAATCACTTTTCTAGTCCAAAGCTCCAAAAATTTCCACAATCCTCCCAGACATGTGTGGTCAGGTTTATCACAGCAATAGCCTGGGACCCTAGTATCAACTTCTGCTCTAGATACTTTCTACTGCTGTGATAAAAGCAGTGCCCAAAACCAACATTCAGTTTTTCTTCTTAGGCAGTGTGGAGCTTGAACTCCTTCCCTTCCTGGGATGTTTCATGTTACAAACTGTGCTGAAAGGAGAGGTGAGATTTATGATTCTAGCTTCAACCTGTAAAACCAGATTTGTGATATGTCTTGCACCAGTAGAGTTTAAACAAATTACTTGGCAAAGCAGTGATAGGAAAATGTCCTCATGGCTTTCGTTTTTGAGATAGGAGCTCATGAAGTCCAGGCTGACCTTCAACTCACCGTGTAGCTAAAGCTGCCCTTGAATTCATGTTCCTCCTCCTTAGTCCAAAAGCCACATTCAACAAATTTCTACTAGTACATACTCCCCAAATTGATTGGTTCAGCTGAAATTTTGAATTGACCTTTTAGTTATTGACAAAGAAAAATTAAGGTAAAATATATATAAGACATATACCTGATGCATAATTATTGAAAAGGCAGAGTGGCAAAACTAATAAAAAATAGACAGTTCCTATACCTAAATGGTTTAGAAGTTTTTACACAAATATCTCAAGACAAAGTTGATATCGTTGTAACACTGTCATTTTGAAGCCTATCCTCTGACTTTTCGCCTTGATAATTTAAGGTCCTGAGGGAGAGTCCTAAGTTGGATTAGGGTGGCTGGGAAGTGAACCAGTGAGAAATTGCTGAAGATAGAGACAAACATTTAATTTTCAAGTGGAAATTGACTCCAACATAAAATGAGTTCAGCTCCTTGGAGACACCACATTTGTACATAAAAGAGAGTATCAGAAGTGTATAGTGGATGGAATGATTCTTGTGATGGTGGCTTTTTTGCAGGCAACAGTGTTTCTAATTAGAAATCTTTTGTTATGAATGTCAAGAGACCACAAAGATAACTAAATCCAACCAATGATCCCATTGATTCAAAAGAAAAAATCAAAACCCATTGACAATGACCTCCAGAGGAATTTAACTTCACAAGTATTTGGCGGCGTACACTGAATGCGGCTTTTCCTTAGGGACTCGCATGCCCAGCCAAAGATTTGTTCCAGTGCCTGTTATCATTAGCAAATACCCTTTAATTAGGATGACTTTTCTGAAGCACTGAGGTCACGTTTATGAAATTTCATGCTTTGTGAAAAAAGGGGCAGTGCACTTAGCAGCAGTTTCAACTGTTTAATTATGATGTTGAAAAGTTTCATATCTGAGAAGCTTATAAATAGGTCATATTGCTTTGATCTTACCTATTCTTGTTACCTAAGGTCATTTGAATAGTTATGAATAACCCCTTAGTCTCAAACCATTAGCTTAGAGAGAAATTAGTATTTTTAGTCCTGATGAGTTTTTAAGCTAATTTTGGAAATTTATAACTTGACCATGTCAACTTAAACCTCATGCTTTCATCTGGACTTCTCAGCAGAAAAACGTTTTCAAGTTTACAGAAATACAATGTGTGCAAGTCCCAGTCACACTATTTCCCTTCTTATCCTATCCCTTT
>NW_008352153.1:2187230-2190142 GCF_000622305.1 Nannospalax galili | reverse complement strand
CAAGAGCTGCTTACAACACAGAGCAGAGTGAGAGTTCCCACTTTGCTTTAGGACCACCTAATGCCCCATTTAATTCTACTATAAAGTATTTGTCAATGTACTCCATCACTCCAGAATTTTAGCGATGACAAGCAGATCAAGTATGAAAGAAGAAAGGGGAGAAAAGAGGGAAGGAGGGAAGAAGGGAGGGAAGGAGGAAGGGAGGGAGGAAACGTACTTTCAATATTTTTAAAGAACGATGACATTGTAAACCATTGCTATTTCTTTTTTTGTGTGGATTTTAACTTTCCCATTTCTTTTACATGGTTCTGAGTTTCACATTGACTACTACATCTTAATTTATCAAAGTAGTCAATTTCTGTTTGTTGGCTCAAATCTTGGAACCATGACAGTCCCTATAGAGATTCATTGTTCAAAGATGACCCCCCCAACACACAAAAGTACTCACATTTGGTTGCCTAGACTACAAACAACCGCCACCAAGAGCTCTTCTTTCCCCCAGCTGGAGAGCTCTGCACCTGGAATTGGCAGCCCAAAGCTTGAAAGTTCCCTGGCTTTACTGACAACTTCAGCCAAATACTGGCACTTGTCTCAAGCTGTCCAATACCTGAGAAATTGGGTGTATTGCCACTAACAAAATTTTTCTTTTAATATCTTATGAAAAAAGATATCTTCTTGTTCAATATTGTTCTTTCAAAGTAAGATAAGAAGAGAAATTCTTCTGACCTCAACAAGGATCCGATCCTTCTCCATGTTGTGTATCAAAAAAACTAGTAGTATAATTTTAAACTCAAAATGTTTCTTTTAGTAAAACAGAATGACACTTGGTTTTGTTACAGTTTGGAATGAGATATTTGTTTAGTGGTAGTGAATGCACAAAGTAAATTAGATAATTTTCACCTAACAAATAAGACCTTTTTTTTCCTTACAAGTTTTGCTTTAGCACTCTAAATAAATCTTGCAATGGAAAACTCTCGTTCCTGTGATACCTTTTCTTTCTTTTCCTTTGGCCAACATGACACTTTCCATAAAATATCTTAACATTACTTTTCACGGTGTGTTTCTTCATATACATTAATAATTCCTTAAGGTGAAGGCCTCATTTCTGGATGACCTTGGGACAGTTGTAATAGTTCTTAAAATGGTAGCTGCTCAATAAATATTAAGTATAAAAATGTGTTTTAAATTAATCCAGCTTCCTGAGTTTGATGTGTGTGTGTGAGTGTGTGTGTGTGAGTGTGTGTGTGTGTCATTTTCTTTGTATTAAAACTCAACTTGAGTATAACTGAGAGTCAAAGAGATTCATGGAATATTAATAAGATCCACCTCAAGGTTTTTTGTGAATAAATTATCATCCTACAATACTGAATACAGTGAGTAGTTAGCAGCAACAGATATCAAGATAGCCTTTTGCAAATGCCAACCACCACCTCTCCCTTGGTCACCTTGTCACCACCTTACAGTCTTGACAGATGCCTGAATGTCTGGATCATAGCACACCATCTGGACTTCTATCATCCTCCAAGGGCTCTCTCCACACTGAGCCCTGCTTAGTTATTAATTAATGATACTGGCTAGAATGGGATGTTTTATTCATGATCATTTAAACTAGAATTGGGGCTTTCCCCCAAATAGAAATAATTGCCATATACCTATCTTCATTCCAAATCTCATCCTTGTTCTCAGTTTAAACTATGTTGCTTATGCATTAAGAATAAATGGAGTTAGCTGTTTGGCGAGGGAAATAGTTTTTTCTTCCATCTGTTGAGGACTAAATTTGTAAATGGAAACCTTAAGAGAGAAAACAAAATAACTGAGTGGTGAAGGTCAGGGTTGGAATGTTCCATATTCTCCAGCCAGGCCCAGACAGCTGCCTGTGGCTTTCTACACATCAGCAAGTTCCCTTCATAAAAGGTTTACAGCTCAAGCCAGAGTGGTTTCAGACAGTTAAACCAATACCACACAAAACAGTAAGGGAAAAACAGTGTGAGACCAATTAACCAAATTGGTAGTGAAGGCAACAGCTAGATGTCAACAGTCTTCTGCTCTGCGAGCCTCATGTCAACAGGTTGATATTTAGAGAAGCAGCGCTGTCTGAAGGAAGAAAGGAGAGCCCACTACTGTGAAGACGACTGTGTCAAAGTAGGCAGATGACTCACCAGAGGATTCCTGTGCCTTCACTCCAGGTCACTTGCAGCTGAAAGCACATACAATAAACATTTTTTCTCTTCTGAAACCTGCAACTGGATTGTTACAATAAAGAACAGCATCCGATTTCCCTTAGTGCTGAACTAAAAATTCATTTAGCAGACAATCTTACAACATAGGACAGCCAACACACACTAAAGAAAACAACAACTACAACAACAAAAAGTCATATGACTTGGATTCTGGGTCCATAATGTTTTGAATATTCCTCCTACATCCCACATACTGATCTGTAAAAAGGGCAATACAATATCATTGATTTGCCTGTTCTACAGAGTAGCATAACAGTATCATGAGAAATTAAATATGAACAAATATTGAAAATGACAACATTACCAACAAAATAAGCTCTTCTTTTTTTTAACTTTTACAAAAACTTTATTGAGAATTTCATACATGCACAAAAAGTGTTTTGATCAGATCCATGCCCACTCCCTCCCTTCCAACACCTCCCATATCTCCCTATCACTTTTTTTCTTTTTCTTTTCTTTTTTTTTCTTTCATTTATTTATTTTTATGGGGCTTTTTGGTGCTCTAACATTCCCCCCTCTGAAGATACAACCCTAAAATCTTTTAAGGATTAGATAAGAGTTCCCAAATACTTTTGACAGTTTTGGCCTTTGGAACAGAGTACGTTGCTAAGAGGCCCAAGGACATTTTGATTTTTAGCCAAGAAACTGGCTACTTTTCTTTGGGATCTTTTT
>NW_008352153.1:2174046-2187109 GCF_000622305.1 Nannospalax galili | reverse complement strand
TCTATCTGAAAGACTCCCAAATTGCATAACTCTTATCTCTAAGGGGAAAAGAAAGTCCTTGAATCCTGAATAGGAGATGTGAAGGAGAAGTAAAGGCAAGAGTAATTAGCATTATAGGTTCAGGCAGGGAGTTAGAAAAAAGTCAGAACAGGGCAATTTTCAGCTGTTCATATGAGAGTTCATTGGAATTTCTTGACAAGGACTTCCAAAAGCATCCCACTATTGGGTTCTCCTTCATTTTTCTTTCTATGAGAGATGTTCCATAGTCCCCTGGAACTTGGTCGACCTTGGAGGGCAAGGGCAAAAACTGTCCTTTAAGTCCCTCTGACCACATTAGTATAGGCCTTAAAGAAGCCAATAAGATTAGTTCCACCATCTGATACTTTTAATTATCATGTGCTATGTAGATAAGGCTTAGGTAAAGAACCAAATGTTCTCAGATAAACATTGATTAGATTTATATTTTGTTCCTTAAACTAGTTGACTAAACTATGACCATAGAAATTTTAAGATTATGTGTATATTATTTTTGTCTCATCCTTTATATATAATAAACCTAAACAGACCTTCATCATTTGTTTAGGGTTTCTCATTTTTTCTATTTTGGAAAATATCTCCATATCTTTTTAACATCCGTTACATTCTTATTTTCTTTTTTTAAAAATAATTACTAGACATAATAGCATTAACAAATAAATTTTCCATTGGTTGTAAAACTTCTTTTCCTGGGGATACTAATACCCTCAAGTCATACATATACCTCAGCAACCCCTCAGTTATCTCGGTAAGTAAGCTCAATAAATTCATTCGTTCCCCAGTAAAACTTTAATCAAACATTTGCTTGACATTAGAAATAAACTCTTCTTAAATGGTTAGCTAGTGAATTTTTGAAAACTTCCAATTTGCTGTATAAGATACAATGGTGGAACTAGGACTGAGCTATTATTTCCTCCCGAATCACAGAGTTAATCCAGATCCCACGAGTGCTGAGGAACTCTAGGTCAGGCAGCGGTAGTACACCATGGTGGATGAGTGTTCTGGATCTTTAAATCACCTCATTGATCACAAGTCTCTGAACAGATTCTATCACTCCAATTTACAGACAAAACCTTGAGGCCACAGGGATTAAATTGCTGCTATTCAGCGACAAGTCAGGGCTTAGCCACAATATATTTTTTTTAACATTACATAATCTAACCTGTCATCACTTTTTCTATTGTCCTGAAACAGGGTGTTAAACTGGAATTAGAATGTAATGACTAACAGCAAAATCATACTTGCCAAAATCTGAACATGAATCACATAACAGCCAGGAGTAATATGGGTTTACAGTTTAAAGGATAGCTTTTAGGAACTGTATCACCAAAGAGCAGGAATAAAGCAATGTAGCAGGTAGCCAGTCCAAGGAGCTAATGTGCACCCTCTTAAAAAGTGAACTGTTTCTGGATCAGGACAGTTTTCATGCAAACCACGTGTCATAGTTAGCTTCGGCTGTCAACTTGACACAATCCAAGTCACTTGGGGAGAAGAAATCTTAATTGATGAATTTCCTAGACCAGATTGGCCTGTATCCATGTTTCTGTGGCATTTTCTTAATTGCTAATTGATTTAGGAGTACCATCCCTAGGCAGATGGGCCTGAGCTGTGGAAGAAACATAGCTAAGTAAGCCAGAGGGAGCAAGCCAGTAATCAACTTCCCCCACGGTCTCTGTTTTGGTTTCTCCTCCAGTTTTCTGCCTTGAGTTCCTGTCCTGACTTCATATAGTGATGGATTGAGGCTTGGGAATTGTAAGATGAAACAATTCCTTCCCTCCCCAAGTAGCTTTTGATTATGGTGTTTATTATAGTAATAGGAAGCACATTAGAACACTGGGCTAGAACCAGGTTGAGCCCCAGAAAGAGTATCATACAAGTTCAAAAGCACATTAGCCAGCAGCAATGTTTTCTACCATGTATCTCTTCTTCTTCCCCTCATCCTGAACTCCCTGAAGTCAGAGTTAGCCTAGTCAGAAAGAACATATGAAGTACAAGATGATAGGTAAGGAAATAAAGCTAAAGCACCCACCTCTACAGGATGGGAGATATGTTAACCTGAAATTAAGAGCTTTTCATAACCCTGAAGGAGATATTTTCATTGCTATTCTTGTGACCAGTTGTGACCTAAGGATTTTTTAAATGTATTACATTCAGGAATCTTAAGAAACTATAAGACCTTCTTACCATTTCAAATATAGTAAAGAAAAAAAAGTGGGCGCCTGGGGGAGTTCACAGTGAAAAAAAATTAAATCACATTATGAACTACTCCACTTGTTTAAATTTGTGGTTATGCATCTTTGGACATAGAAGTACGTGAGTGTGCCCAGAGTTTAGGACACATTATCAGGTGCATGATTTGAAATGTGTTTCAGAAGATGAACATATGAAAGGCAGTAAGGAAGGATCAAGAAGAATTGTCTAGAGATGCTAACATACTGAAGGGATCAAGCTCCGTGATGGGCAGGGAATCCATTACTGATCAGGCCAGGGCCTGCACCTCTGAGAAAACAGCTGGATCATCCAGTGCTTCCCGTAGGCCAAGTGCCCTCCACATCTGCTTCTGCTTCCTTCTTATTCCCTCTCCCTCCTATGCTTTGGAGAGCTGAGCTAGCGCTCTGAGATGTCAAGAGTGAAATGAACCATGGAAACACTTCCACGGCCAAGAATATGTTCTTCCAAACTATAGAGTAATGCTGTAGGGATTGCAACAGCTGCATATTTATAGAACAAAAGAAACATGAGAACAAATAGACACTACAGTTCTATGGAGCATGCTGGAGACCTAAGCAGATTACCCAACACTTGCTGGTTCTTTATTCTACCATGGAATTGAAAGTGCATGCATTTGATGAATGAAGTGATAAGAAGAAAACTGAATAATTCATTTTCAAAAGGTGAATATATATACACATCTGTATATCTCATTTAGGCATACATTAAAACAGATTAAAGTGGAATTTATCCAAGGGGGTTATTTAGGTACATATAGACAATCTCATAATCAAATAATTGTTTACTACTCAAGATATAATTTTAATATTTCATTACTCAAAAGCACAGCAAATAACAAGAGAGATAGCCTTTAGAGTCACTTGCTATAAGCTTGGAACCCAGGCCGAGTCACGCAACAAAATTTTCAACCCTTCTTTAGCACAAGGATTTCTAATGAGTTAGTGTTCATAAAAGCCAGATTCAACAACTCTCCAAAGTGGGAATAAAAAACCTCCTTCAATGTTCACAAGCCATCCACCATTTTCTTCTCTCAGTTGTCCTATGAAGTAAGTATCCCCACTTCCAGATGAAAACACTAGAACTCATAAAGTTTGCAACAAGCTAAAAGGTAACAGAACTTGAAGCAGAACACAATCACCAGGGCTTTACAGTGTCCTTCCTTGCACAAGACAATCAAATTGTTGGCCAAGCATTCACCTCACTGAAAAAGCTAATGCACGTTTTCACTGATGACTCCAGCCTGTTCCTCCCTGAGTGCTTTGTTACCTAAAAGGTATTTGTTTTTCGTCAGAAAACAATGTCATTATCATTAGGTAGAGTTCTTGAAGTTGTCTAAAACAAAGATAACTCATGAAGCCATGATCAGTATAGTCTCATAGAGTTCCACAGTAAAAAAGATACTTTATTGTCATAGCTTTGAAATTTTCAAAAATTTTGTCTTTGAAATTTTTTTCAAATGAAGTCCATGAGCACAACTGAGGGCATATGTCAGCCTTACCATCCAAATCGCTTATTTTATTAAAGAAGCCTTTTACTTGAACACAGAATTCTGGCAAGTTCATCATGTGTGGGCTTTCATCCAGGTTCAAAACAAGTGTTATGGTCTCTATGTCTGTGTCTTCTCAAAACTCATATGTTGAAATCTAATATCCTATATTACTATGAGGCAAGGGCTTTGGGAGAGTGATTAGGTTATAAGAACAGAGAGTTCATTATTGGGATAGCTACCTCTTTAATTTTAAAAAGTGTCCAAGGGAGTTTGTTTATCATTTCTACCTTTGAGGACATAGCAATAAAGTAATATTTATAAACCATGGACTCTTGCTAGATACTTCTGACAACTTGATCTTTGGATTTCTACAATTCAGAACCATAAGAAATAAATTTCTGTTGTTTATAACCTGCTTGATGTAAGTAGACTAAAACTCCATGTGGCAGGTTGTGTGGGCTAATCAAGCAAATGAAAACATAGAGGTGCTATATTTTCATTTAGAACCAGAACTTGATTCAAATGCCATAAAACCTCAGTGGGGCTCTAAGACACAATGAGGAAGGAAACCTGTCATTCCCTTTCTTTTTCTTCCATGCCCGTGGCGGTTCCACCCATCAGGCCTTCCTTACTTTTACTAAATCAAAGATGAGAGGGCAGAATGTGCATCTGTCAAATGAAATGTGCAGCATTTTCTCTGTTCTGATAACAACAAAATATTTTCTCCATTTAGAATGGCACTAAATAGTAAACAAAATACAAGATACATGACAAGTCAAGAGGGAATGGGGCCACCAAAGAAAGAGGAAAACCCTTTTTTATTTGAACACCTGATACTGCATTTTCTTTTTTGCACAGACTTCTCTTCACTATTCTATGCTTGCTTTGGCATGTTAAGTGACTGTTTCCATACTAAGGAAGTAAATACTCTTGGGTCTTCAAAACAAAACATCAGGTTTGGTACCGACCTGATCTTTAGTAGCTTAGGTAGCACCATTAGATTTTGAGACCAGCACAGCCTAAAATAACAGGATTCAGCAAAGAAAGTTTTAATTCATGGCCTTCAGCACACAGGATTAACATTCTAGTTTTAGAGCAAAAATCTGTTAATCTGTTACTATTTGTGCAAAGAGTACATTGATCTATGGAATAGCTTCCAGCTGAAATATTTGAAGCAATGCATTTCCCTCCATGGTTTTAAAAGGAATTAAATTTGTGTTGAGTACTGAGATTTGGGCTACAGAAATTAAGAACATTGTGACAGGGATAATGGCAATTTGTCTTTATGTCAGCTTTCCTCCCTCTGTCCCTCCCTCCCTCTTTCCTTCCTTCCTTCTTCCCTCCCTCCCTCCCTCCCTCTCTCCCTCCTTCCTTCCTCCCTCCCTCCCTTCCTTCCTTCCTTTGCCTATTTTGAAATAGGGTCTCAGGTAGCTCAGGCTGTTCTCACTATGTAGCTTGAACTCCTGATTGTTCCTCCTTTTCCCAAGTGTCAGTAGCAGGCAGACGTGGCCTCTGATGGACAGGCTTATATTTTGGCCAGAACAGCTTTGGACTAAACCTAGGAGAGATGCGTACCCCAAAGCAGTAGCCCAGGTCCTGCCTTAAAGCTACACATGTCCTCGTAGGCTGTGAGCTGTAAGTGGGATACAGCATTGTGATATTGGTTATGACATCCTAAAATTTTCTTTCTCCAGTCTCAGACAGTAAAACAGTGAAAAAACTACTGTCAACTTGACAGAAGAAATGGAGGGCACCAGTCATAGAAGAGAAACCTAAGGCCAGTGAAACTAAGATCCAAAAGAATTCTTCGGTGAGGCTGGAGAGATAGCTCACCAGTTAAAAGCACCGCCTGCTCTTGCAGAGGACCCAGGTTTAATTGCCAGTACCCAAGTGGTGGTTAATAACCATTCCTGACAACAGTCTAAAGGGAGCCTATGCGTACTTCTGGCTTACACAGGCATTCCATACACTGATGCACTTGTATACATGGACCCACAATACTCAACACTTGAGTAAATAAATAAATACAAATAAAAATTTTAGTGTCTCACATTTTTAAAACATTATGTTTTATTGAAATTTTTCCTATTTTTATGCTAAATAATATGATCACATTTTTATTTCCTTCCTTTTCTGCACACCTTTTAGTGCCCCCACCCAATCAATTTACACTCTATTAGATATATAAGAGGCATATTATATGTATATAAAATTTGTATCTCCAAATGTCCTTCAGTGTGGTTCCACCCACAGGAACCTGGTTAACCTATAGAGTTCCATGCTTGAAAGATATTGTCTCTGTCCTATGCAGCAAGCTTCTATTGATACAATTTCCTTAGATGCTGTTGGAACTTCTTACCCCCTGCCCCATGTTTATGCTGGGAATATTTTCTCATTTGAGCTTGAATGGGACTTGTGCATCCTGTCACCATTGCTGTGAGTTCATCTGAATAACTGGCTACCTGTCTGAAAAGCTCCGCTTCCTTGTGGTCATCTGCCACCTCTGGCTCTGACAATTTTTGTGCCCCCCCTTCCAAAATTATCCCTGAACTTTGAGGAACACAAGTTTGAAATAGGTGTCTTACTTAGGGATAAGTGCTCTATAGCCTCTTGTTCTGGGCATGTTATCCAGTTGTGGTTTCTGTGCTAATCATCATCTGCTGCATAAGGAAATGTTTCTGGTGAGAGTTGAGAGATGCATTAATCTATGGGTGTAACAATAAGTCATTAAGAGACAGTTTAATACTATAACTGTGTAGTAGAAGTCCTATGACCTGTTTGGCTCAGGTTTTTAAGCCTTATACAAATGTTAGTTATAGGCTTAATCCTAGGAAGCAAACATTAAATCCTGTTAGAGAAGTTGGTTACTCCAATATTTCTTCTACAGTCTGCCAGTGTATGTATCTTGCCAGGCCAGTTTTTATTGTCATTTACAGGATTCACAGCTGGATAAGGATGATGGTTTTGTTTTGTTTTGGTTTGTTTTTTGTTTTCTTTCTGGTAGGGTATATAACACTGCCCAGCACTATGAATGCTAGCAGGTAGAGATGAGGCTCTGAAGTCAGCACCATCTTAATTCCTCCTTGTTTGCTCTACAGCTCATAAATGCAGTATCTTCAGCAATAGGGTCTTACCATCCAGCTCTGTTGGCTACCCATGAGCCGATCTATCCATGATCAATAGCGTATAGAGAGGCAGCTTATTCCTGACACTGAGGGTTTTTTTTCATTAGATATGATGTTGAGAAACAACAATGTCCTGCTGCTAGAGGATAACTAATTTTAATCTCTTTTATGATATATCTGTATATACTTTAAGAAATTTCTATAAGTTTCCATGAAACTTTTTCTGAAGGCCTTTAGTTTTACTTATCCCTCCCTATAATCCTTCCTCTGCACTGTCCTCCCATTTCCCAACTCATTTAACCCTTCGTAGCCTACTGCCCCCCTTTCCCCTTAAAATTACTGCATTCTACCACCCCAGCCAGGAATCCTCACCTCACAATGGCTGTTTATTAGTTTCTTGAGCTCTCTGAATTATCAAGTTGAAATATGTATATCTAAGATTTCAAAGCTGGCGTACAGCTATGAGAGAGAATATTTGACATTTGTCCTTTTGAGTCTGGTTAACTAACTTGGGCAGATTGTGTCCAGTTATATCCATTTACCTGTGAATTTCATATTTTCAGTTTTTTATCACTGAATAATATTCCATTGTGTATATGAACCAAATTTTTGTTGGCCATTCATCAGTTGATGGAAATCTAGGTTGTTTCCAATTTCTGGCTATTGTAAAAAGGGCAGCAAGGAACATGGGTAAGCAGGTATTTCTGCAGTAGGGCTGGGTATATGCCCAAGAGTCATGTGGCTGGATCACATGGTAGATCAATTTCAAGATCTTTGAGGAATCTCCACACTGATTTCCATAGTTGCTGCACCAGTTTGCACTCCCATGAGCAGTGGGTGTGAGTTACTCTTTCTCCACATCATCTTCAGCATTTGTCCTTGTTTGTTTGTTTGTATGATCTTTGCCATTCTGAGTGAGGTAAGGTGAAATCACAAAATAGTTTGACTCTGCATTTCCCTGATGATTAAAATGTTAACTATTTTTAAAGTATTTACTATTTGTGTTTCATCTTTAAAGAACTCCCTGTTCAGCTCCTTGCCCCATTTCTTCATTGGGTTGTTTGTTTTATGGGTGTTTAGTTTTTAGAGTTCTTTGTATATTTTGGATACTAACCCTCTGTCAAAAGTACAAGGTGGTAAAGTTTTTGTTTTTTTCTTGTTCTGTAGGACGGCTCTACACTCGAATGATGATGTCCTTTGGTGTACAGAAGCATTTTAGTTTAATGTGAACCCTTCTGTCATTTGTTGGACCTAATGCTTATGCTACAGGCCTCCTGTTCATAAAGTCCTTTCCTATAAGTTCTAATGTATACTACACTTTCTCTTCTATTCGATTCAGGGTATTGGGTCTTACGTTGAGGTCCTTGATACATTTGAACTTGAATTTTGTGCCTAGTGAGAGATAAAAATCTAGTTTCATTCCTCTACAAACCCCTATTCAGAACCTTCTTTTTGCAACAGATAGTGACTATTACACAGTTCCAGAACTTACCAAATACAAAGTATAAGTGTCTGTGAGATGTTTAATCTGAGGTGGCACATCTTCAATGCAACCTCTAGAAATAAAATGAGTGGTTCTGTCAGTTTTCAACAGAGACATCTTCTCATACAGCAGATGGTGATTAACACAGAAAACCATGATTGTCCAATGTGCAGAAAACAAGAGGCCACAGATTGTTGATCCATGGATAAGGCACCTATTTCAATCTTCTGCTTCCAAAGGGTTGCAGAAGAGAAGGTTGAAAGAATGTAAGAGCTAGAGAGGGTTGATGGCCACAGGAAATGGAGTTTTCCAGACAGCAGGTGAGATACTTATATGAACTCACAGCAATGGTGACATCATGCACATTTCCCATGCAAGCTCAACCAGACAAAAATCCCAGCATAATGATGGTGACCCAGGTAAAGAACTTTTCATACTTGATGGCTACTGGGAGGAGGAAAGAGAGAGAGTATGTCTTACATGCTTACAGGGATAGGACTCTTGGTGGACCTAGAGGATGGACCTACACTGAAGGACATTTGTGGACACAAATAAAAATCTATAGACATACATACATACACACACAAACACACGCACACACAAAATACATATAGATGATAGATAGATAGATAGATAGATAGATAGATAGATAGATAGATAGATAGATAGATAGATAGATAGATAGATAGATAGATAGATAGATAGAATGCATTAAATTGGAGGGGGAGAACAGTGGAAGAAGTACAGATAGGGGAGAGAATCTAAATATCATCAAACTATATTGTAACAAAATTCCAAAAATTCAATTAAAACATTATTTTTAAAAAGAAATAAATTTAAGATAAAGAATAACTTATATGTCACTATGTAGGTTTTCCTCAAGGCTGTGTGTATAATAAACAACAGAGCTTATGTTCATAATTTAAATAAATAAATAAATAAATAAATAAATAAATAAATAAGCTTCCTCAATTCTTTTTCAATGATCAATTTGTCTGTTTTTATGCCAGTACCATGCTGTTCTTACTACTATAGTTCTGTAGCATAATTTGAGATCAGGTATGGCAATGCCTCTGGCAGTTCTTTTATTGATCTGGATTCATACTGACTATCCTAGAGTTTTTATGTTTCCACATGTAATTTGAGATTTTTTTTTCAGATTTCTGTGGAGTATTGTGTTGGAATTTTAACATGTACTGCATTGAAATTGTAAATTGTTTTTGGTAAGGTGGCCATTTTCACAGCATTAGGCCTATGTAGCCATTAGCATGGGAGTTGTTTCCAGCTTCTGGTGTTTTCTTCAATTTCTTTCTTCAATGTGTTTAAGTTTTTATTGTGCAGGTCTTTTATTTCCTTTATTAGATTTATTACAAGATATTTTTTGGATGTTTTAGGCTATCATGAATGGGATCATGGCAGATAATCTATCCAATGTGTTCTTGCATTTGCTTTGCAAGTATTTAATTGAGAATTTTTGCATCTATATTCATCAGAGAGAATAGTCTATAGCTTTTTTTTAGTTACATCTTTGCCTGCCTTTGGTTTTAGAATAATAATGGCTTCATATAAAGAATTTGATAGTGTTCTTCCATTTTCTATCTTACAGAATAACTTGAGAAGCACTGATATAAGTTCTATGCAGGTTTTGTAGAATTCTGCACTGTATCCATCTGGTCCTGAGCTCCTATTACTTGGGATATTTCTTTTAATATTTTATTTATTATTTTTTTATGTGTATGCGTGTATTGACTGCATGTAGGTAAGTGCACTGTGTCATATAATGCCCACGGAGGACAGAAGATGCTGTTGGATCCCCTGGAACTGGAGTTACAGATAGTTGTTTGCTGCCATGTTTGCTGGGATTTGAACCCAGGTCTTCTGCAAGAACAACCAATATTCTTAACTGCTGAGCCATCTTTCCAGCCCAACTTTGGGAGATTTTATATTACTCTATCTCATTGGTTTTTATGGGTCTGTTTAGATTATTTATGCCATTTTGATTTAATTTTGATAGGTTGTCCATACGTAGAAATGTATCTATTTCTTGAGGGCTGGAAAATGGCTCAGTGGTTAAGAGTCCTGGCTGTTCTTACAGAAGACCTGAGTTCAATTCCCAGCCCTCACAAGGTGGCTTAGAACCATCTATAACTCCAGTTCCAAGCGATCTGAAGCCCTCTTCTGTCCTCCATGGGCACTGCACAACACAAGTGTACTTATATGCATGCAGGCATAACACTCATACACATAAAATAAAAATAAATAAATAAAAAACATTTTAAAAGAAATTTATTCATTTCTTTTAGATTTTCAAGTTTAGTAGAGTATAGATTTTTTTAAGTATGTGCTTATGATTTTCTGAATTTCCTCTGGGTCTGTCATATGTTTACTTTTTCATCTATGAATCTGTTTATTTGGGTCCTCTATCTTTTAGTTAATTTACGTAAAGTCGTGTCACTCTTTTTTAATATTTTCAAAGAACCAACTTTTCATTTCATGGATTCTTTATATAGTTTTCTTCATTTCTGTTTCCTTAATTTCAGGCTCAATTTTATTTATCTTTCCCATCTACCCTTTTTAGTTGTTGTTTATTCTTGGATTTCCAAGGCTTTAGACGTATAATTAATTTATTTATATGATATGTTTCTAGTTTTCTGGTGTAGGCACTTAATGCTATAAATTTCATTTTTTCTGTTTTCTTCTGTGATTCATTTTTCATTCAGTAATGCATACTTTAGTTCTATGAATTTCTCTACTTTTCTCCCATTTTTATTGTTGTTGATATATAGATTTATTTCTTTGTGCTTGGTTAGACTACAAGAGACAGTGGGCTGTGTTGTAATCAATGTTAGATTTTAGGGCCATAAAAGTTTGTTTGTTTATTTGTTTGTTTGTTTGTTTTAATGAAATGGAATCCCCTTTGTGAGGTGCACGTATTTTTAGAATTGTATTTCTTATTGGTATTTTTTTCTTTAATAAGTATGAAATGACCTTCCATTTCTCATCTGATTAGATTTGGTTTGAAGTCTACTTTGTCAGATATTAGAATAGCTACACCTGCTAGATACTTGTTTCCATTTGATTTGAATACATTTTTCCAACCTTTTACCCTAAAATGTTATTGATTATTGTTGATGAGTCATGTTTCTTGGAGGCAGAATACTGAAGGATGCTGTTTTCTAACCCTATCACTTAGTTTGTATCTTTTAACTAGAGAGTTGAAACCATTAATATCAAGGATTATTATTGACCAGTGTTTATTAATTCTTGTTGTGTTGTTTTTGTAGTGCTGTTTTCTAGACCTCCTATGGTTGACTGTTCTGGAGAAATTTATTAGTCTCTGTGTCCTCCTGACAGTGTTTAATCTTTTCTCATTGAAGTATTCTATCAAGTATTCTCTGTAGAACTGCTTTTATGAATATAAATTCCTTAAGTCTGTTTCTACTATGAAAAACTTTTATCTTTTGCTAGGGGGTTCAAGCCAGCAACCCCTGGGCAGTGATGATTGGGGATGGAAAGCATGCAGTTCGCAAACCCACGCCACCCCCAATACTGGGAACACTCAGGCGCAACAGGGAGCCTAGTCAAGCAGGGACTCATTTATTGCAGGTGTTACAGAGCTTATAAAGGCACCTGGAAATACCCCCTGCCCCCGGAGCGTGTATCTTAAGGATGGTCACACACTGATCATGTGCTCCTCAGCAGTGCAGAAGTATTCTTCAGACTTTCAAAGCAAGTCAGGCCACATCCCCAGTAACTTCCTCTCGGACTTCTGCAATGTAGGTCCTCACATATCCCCCTTTTTATTTTTATTAAGGCAGGACTGACTTTATTTCACAACTCATAGATGGCTCCCGGAGGAGAGATGGCTATCTCCTTCCTCTAAACTTATGCATTTTTGCCTGTCTTAGGTTGTGTCACCTCTGATCAAGCCTTGCCCGTCATTGGATCATGCACCTGGCCATGTGCATGTCCTGTCTTAGGAGTACTTGTCATGGGACATCTTACCCGTCTTTGGCTAAAAATGTGTCACGATTAAGGGCAGCCGCATGGGTAATGCCAGCCTGCGACAGTCTTAGTCTCTGCCTAACTCGGTTAGCCAAACATGGGCAATCGGAGGGGGGTATATTCCTGGGGGTGTCCGTAATCATGAGGAGGTGGGCTTTGGCAATTCCCTGGGTCCTCTGTCACCAAATTATCTGGCAAAGACATTTAAAGATAAGCATTATCAAGAGATACAAGCAAGTCATGGCATAGGACACCCTAAAATACTTCTGAGACCATGTACCTTTTAGCCAATCAGCTAGTTGCCTGAAAGGCAAAGAGACTTACTGGCAATGAAGCCAAGGAACTGACTCCTTCATCTCAGATGGATATAAATAGAGGAATTTGTCTCATGAACTATTGTCCATAGACTGTCATGCTAGTCAGTCGGATCCTGGCCGACCCACTTAAGGTTTTTTGCAGTCACCCATATGGGGTTTGAATCTCCTGTAGAGTAGACACAGCCAAAGCCTCGACCCATGGTTAACAATGGATCTGGGCCTCTCCATTGCCCCGTAATCTGGTCCTTCCATCTTACCCGTACTTCAGGTCTCTGCTCCTGTCGTCCCCAATGCTTCTGAAACCGGGATTCCAAATGATTTTTTTTTGGAAAATTAACAACATTAACAGTGAATAAGGCCATACCCAACTTTTGGT
>NW_008352153.1:2168984-2173641 GCF_000622305.1 Nannospalax galili | reverse complement strand
TTGAATTGAGCTGCTTTTTGGTTTCTCCACATCTGCCCCAGTCAATGAAAACGTTGTAGGCTTTTACTAAGGACTCCCTTGGCCCTGGATTCAGCGAGCACTGCTGCCGGTTGGGCTGTAACACTTGGGGGTGGGGTGGTTCCCTGGCCACCTGCGGAACCAATGGGACAGGTCCCTCTCTGAGCCCCTAAACCAGGCCTTCCAAGCCGTCCCAGAGCCTGTTGCGGCACACAGCCAATGGTGGGGTTTTTTGGGGGTTTTTTTGGTTTTTGTTTTTGTTTTTTTAAATGCGCCCAGCGGCCGCAGCTGGTTGCCAACTGGGGGACAGTACCCCACCCGGCTTTCACACCCCTGACTCGCACCAGTCGCTGGCCGTGGTGGGGGGGGCACATCCCCTGCCCGGCTTTCCCATGGGCTCCTGACCCACTCACGTGTTAGTTCAAGGCAGGTAGGGTGGGCGGCTTTCGCAGCTGACCCCACGCACTCCACTCCGCCCCACCCTTCTGAAAAAGGCATCCATGGGTTCTGTTTTCATGGGTCCCAGGAAGCCCTGAAGCTGGCCAGGGCACGCCCGAGGTGCCAACTGTTACTTTGGCCACTTTTGGTTTCACTTCTGTTGCATTTCCGAGTTCTTCCTCAAACTCTTCCCATGATTCCCATGTATCCCCAGTAAAAACATTAGCCCCAAGTACCCAGGGAGCCAAATGAATCGCCTCTGCCCAAACCTTTTGAACTACAGGATTTGACAGATACAATCCCCTGCTTTTAAGCATATCTCTCAGCGCTTTAAGCGCCGGGGTCCTCAGACTTAAAAGTTGCATTACCCATCTTTCCAAGTCTTGCTTACCCAGAACTTCTCGATTGACCCCAATCAGTTTTTCTTCTTTCTTCTTTCTTTTCTTCTTTTCACCTTCCTTTGAGCCCCACGTTGGGCGTCAGTTGCCGGGGGTTCGAGCCAGCGACCCACAGGCAGAGGTGATTGGGGATGAGTAAGCATGCTGTTCGCCAGCCCACACCGTCCCCAATACCAGGAACACTCAGGCTCAATGGGGAGCCTAGTCAAGCAGGGACTCATTTATTGCAGGTGTTACAGAGCTTATAAAGGCACCTGGAGATCCCCCCCACCATGTATCTTAAGGATGGTCACGCATTGATCACACACTCCTCAGCAGTGCAGAAGTATTCTTCAGACTTTCAAAGCAAGTCAGGCCACGCACCAGTAACTTCCTCTCAGACTTCTGCAAGGTGGGGCCTTTAGGTCCCCACAATCTTTGAATTACAACTAAGAGCTTTGCTGAATATAATAATCTGGGCTACAATTTGTGTTCTTTCATGACATGTGGAGATTCTCTTGTAGTCCTGCTATTTGGTGTATGCTTCTGTACCTTGAGATATATATATATAAATATATCAATATATCAATATATTTTTTTAAGTTTTCCTTAAATTTGGGAAATTTTCTTCTGTAATTTTCTTAAAAATATTTTCTACACCTTTGGCCTAGTTTTCTTCTCCTTTTTCTGACTATGATCCTTAAGTTTGGTCTTTTTACACTACCCCAGAGTTCTTGCATATTACATTTCTGGCTTATTTAAGACTTGACATTTTCTTTGATTAAGCAATCCATTTCTTCAAGCTGATCTTCAAAATCTGATATTCTCTGTTCAATTTCCTGCACTTCTTTTTTGTTTCTTACCTCTATGCCTTTTTGTTTGAATTCCTCCACACTTTTTAAGATATTTTATTGTTTTTATTTTATGTGTGTGAGTGTATTGCCTGTATCATATGAGTGCACTCATGTCATGCAATGCTGATGGAGGTCAGGGAAAAGATGTTGGATACCCTGGAACTGGAGTTACAGACAGTTGTAAGCTGCTATGTGGGTGCTGGTATTCAAACCCAGGTCCTCTGCAAGAGGAGCCAGAGCTCTTAACTGATGAGCCATCTCTCCAGTCCCCAAACAAAACATCTTTATAAAACCTCCCCCATTGTATTTACTAATAAGGAAATTTACTTATGTAACATGATGAAGAATTTCTATATCACTAATGTTTATATATTAAACTGATGCATTCTGCTTAAGTGACATATCTTCAGGGTTACCTCAGTCTTACCTTTTGCTCTTCAATGAAACATGTATTTAAATTTTCACTACATTGTGTTAGAGTAACAAAAATCCTCATAAGTGTCAAGTCGATAAAATCTCCAGTCTTTTGGAAGACCAACTGTTCCAGTTTCACAGGTAAATCACCTGGTCATAGGACCACCCTTAGGAAGGTGGGCTCACCTTAAGTCATGCTAAATAGATGGGTGGAAGGCATAGTAAGTTAATGAGGTAATGAACTTTTCCTACCTGGAATTCTGCCTAGCACAGTGCTTCTGGACCCTGCCACAGACATAGAGCTCTCTGTAATTCTGCCTGCTTTCCTGAAAAACTCAGAAAAACACAATCTTTCCTTTTAATACTCCTTTTCTAAGCATGCCTTCTCTAATGCTTTGGTCTGCCCCATTACCTTGTATTTCTTGACAGTTACTCAAAAGCTTCTTTCTCCCAGCCATGTGGCTGCCAGTTGGCCACATGTCTCACCTCCATCCAGGCTCTAAACCTGTATGACCTTGTCAACAGAAAAACATAACTCACTAAAAAGGGGGTTAGAGACAGTTTATTCTGGAATCAAATATGAGTGCCCATGGCCTGGGAGCATGGATTCAGGTTACCCCAGATTCTATGTTCCAATGTGGTAACAGTTGTTCCATGAAGATTGTACGGTAACAGAACAAAGAAAAGTCATAAATCAAAACACTTTTTCAAATATATAGGTAGAAAGATTAAGTAGGTAGATACAGCAAAAGAGAAATTTCAGCCATAGTTCTCAGACATTATCTGATGATACTCAACCTTTTGTTTGGTGGGAGCTGGTGGTGGTCTGCTAAGTTAGTATACTCCAAAGGTTTTTATCTGTTAGTCATGGAATATTAAATCAGAAACAAAGGTAGGCAAGGAGTAGTTATTTAGGGAGCTAAAGATAGCCCAAGATAAATGATAACAGGGCTTTGGACCTGTAACTTTCCAAACTCTCCACAGTCAGTGAAGTTCTAATCAGTTGATCAACCTTTGCAGAGTGTTCAGTTTCAAGATGCAGTTTTTCTGGCAACTTTTACTCACAGCTTCATGATTTTTTTTTCTTCCCCTCTCCATTCACCTCAAGCCAGCTGCTCAGATTACCAGCTTGCCTGCTCTGAGGATTTTTCTATAAAATTCTAGTAAAATTATCCTAAAGCTTCTGTTGGAGTCCATTCTTAAATTTGCTTATGAATGAGACTGAGAACCCTCTAGCAGATACTCTTTCTCCTCTTATCAATTGTGAGCAGTATTATTTTTGCCAATTTTACAGTGAAGAATTAGAAGCTTCAAAATGCACACTTTGTATATTGTACAGACAGTGCCTGTGAAGATTTGGTTAGCTCATAAACTTTAAGTCCTCCTATCTTAATACAGTCATCTGGAAAACATATTCACCAACCTTGGGCTCATTCAGTTAAAGGCAGATCTGAAGACAAAATGAGAGAGACTCCTCAATTGCAGAAAAGGAAATTAGGGCCAGAGAAAAAGGTCCTCAGACAAAATCCATAGGTTCAAAGAGGAGATCCCAGGTTTCCTGACAGCTTGTACAAGCAAAGAGCTTCCTAGTATGACAAATGTCCTCTTTCACCAGCACAAGAAGTCACATGTCACCTAATAACCCTGCCAGAACTGTCTATGACGGGGCTGTGTTCAAGGCAAATCCATTTTGAGGTGCATTTACAATAGAGCTGCAACAGCCTCCTGGGAAGCTAATCAGCATCACAAAGGGAGAGAAATGGCCCACTTTCCCTTGGCTATAAAAAGAGCCCTAATTATTCCAACACATTTAGAAAATATCCTTTATAGATGGTACAGAGGAATGCTGACAAACAAGCCTTGAAATAGAATGGCCTATGATATGGAAGTGTGTTCCAGTTATAGAGGTAAAGGAACTCCTAATAAGAAGGTATTTCAGGTGTCCAACAGTTCCTGCATGTCAGGCAGGATCATCATTGATGCCACTATCATTTACTGATGCAGCCTTATTAACCCTATCGTGAAAAGAAAGAGCATGTTCCATCTAGGGCCCTTCATCAACCACTATCAAGTGCCTGTTCACATGTAGAACAATTATTTACAGAGTGCTGATCTGTGCCTACACCCTCTCTGGCCCAGAATGTGGGGAAGCAAAGATGTAGCAGGTACAGACCTAAATAGCATTGAATACCAACACAATGCAATTCAGCTTTCTTCATCAATACCAAAACCAAGTGTGAGCTATATTGTAATTAATTCTACCACTATCAAGTGCCTGTTCACATGTAGAACAATTATTTACAGAGTGCTGATCTGTGCCTACACCCTCTCTGGCCCAGAATGTGGGGAAGCAAAGATGTAGCAGGTACAGACCTAAATAGCATTGAATACCAACACAATGCAATTCAGCTTTCTTCATCAATACCAAAACCAAGTGTGAGCTATATTGTAATTAATTCTACACTGTACTCTGTGTGTGTGTGTGTGTGTGCGCGCGCGTGTGTGTCCCTTGTTAAGCCACTGGCGGTTCTGTTCTAATCTTGGCAGTGCTTTGAT
>NW_008352153.1:2146415-2168348 GCF_000622305.1 Nannospalax galili | reverse complement strand
GTGTGTGTGTGTGTGTGTGTGTGTGTGTGTGTGTGTGTGTGTGTGATTCCACTTATAATCTGGAGGTCCTCCATGATTGCTAGGTGATATTAGGGAAATTGGGGTTCCCCCCCTTGGGGTTCTTAGTCTCTTATTAATAAAAGAATTTAAGAATAAACTCAAGAAGCTTGAGGACAATTATATTTGTATTTAAAAGACAATTTCCAAGAATAGGCAAGCTGTAAATCTCAGTAGCTGCCCAACAGAAGAAATGGAAGATAAGAAAATAAGGCCATACCATTTAGGATCACATGGAGGTCAGACACATGGCAGACAAGCAGCCACATGGGGGCCAGGAAGGGGGACTTTAAAGAAAGTATAAGGAAGTCCAAAATGTTGGGGAAAATACAAAGTGTTAGGCAAAGCATGCTTAGAAGAGACATAGAAAAGGGAGAGATCCTTAAAAGCCATCATGGCTGTGCTCTTTCAGAGATTGTTTTAAGGGGGAGGAATTTTGGTGGGTAGAATGTAGTATATCATTAAAAATATATTCTGCTTCTCTCTTTAGCATGGCCTAAGGTGAGCAAGTCTTCCTAGGAATCGACCCTTGCCTGGCCAAGTGATTCATTTGACCCAACTAGAATGGTAGGTCTCTACCCAGGTCAGAGATTTTCTTCTCTTGATCACAAGTTCTTTCCTTATGGTCCTTTATTATGTCTCTAAGATTTATATAATTGCTTCTGATGTTGAATAAGGAAGAGAAATATACTTCACAAGCTTTGCTCTTTTTAAGTCCTTATAATTAAGGCTCTACCTATAATCAACTAGAAGACAGAAAAGTGTTACTAGAGAAGAAAATAAGGGCTGGAAGCCACCTTTTCAGAAATTAGCTCTTGATGTGGCAGCTAATGGTATTTCAGTGATTTATAATCATCACGTCTTATTGACCCACGGCAATTTCACCAAGTTAAGATAGAACTCTTGAGGGAGGATAGCAGGGCTTCAGAGAGTCAGACCCTTAGAGAGCCTGTACAAAGGCTGAAAATTTATCATAAGAGAAAAACCAGTTGGCAAAGACAAAACTTCCTACCTGCTAGAACTGGCTGTGGCCACAGGAACAGTCATAGAGGCACTCCACAATGCCTGAAGGTGACTTGTGGCTCATAATGCTAAAAGGCACACTCTAGCTTCAGATTTAAGATGGTAATGAAACATGTGATATATGAGGTTGTATGAACAGCATGTGTGAGATAGCCTATGCTATGAAAATGATCCCAAAGCCTCTCTAAATGTGACATAAAAGCCCCAACTTCTACACGGCATGGCCATCTGAGCTACTGAACTCTTCCTGCTACCGCCTGCTTCCTGCCTTAAAGCTTTTGGTTTTCTTATAAACTTCCCATGCTTTTGCTGTTACCCCACATAGCTCAATCTAATTCTTTGTTCTAGGACTCAAAACCAGAAACTTCTGAATGTGCCCACTGAATCCCAGGATTCACCAATCTCACTATGACTTCTTCAAATATGGCAACCTTTAAAATACTATATCCAAGATGCTACTTTCTAATGTTAGGATTGGGCATCAAGTGGAGCTATGGGAATCACTGAAGGATATTTTATATTTTGGTAAAATATGGCTTGGCATTCCTGATGTCCAACACTTGGAAACATCACTGTATTTGATTCTCTTTATGTCCAAAGATGATATAAGGTTCAAACATAGGTAAAAAAAACAAACAAAAATCCAGAACTTCCTTTTTTTTGCCTAAACCAACACAAGAAATGACCAGGGCTGACCCCTAAGATGTGAATAACACTCCAGGAATGTGAACTGAACATTCCATTATGTAACTGATTTATAAGTTTTTTCAAAAATGTTTTTATCATTACAAGAATTCCCATGGAGTCTTTTTTTTTTTTTATCTTTTATTCTGATGTAACATTACACGTGTATCTTTTGCTGTGATATGATATTTTCACACACTCCAGAATATAGCAATGTGTCCTGAAAAGATTACTACACTGAAAAGTGAGAGATATGAGTCCTAATGTCAGTACCTTTTTCTAATATTTTTTATTTACTATTTTTATGTGTATGAATGTATTGTATGTGTGCAAGTGCACCTGTGTTCTGCAATGCCCATGGAGGTCAGAAGAGGGTATCATATCCCCTGGAACTAGAGCTGCAGATGGTTGTAAGCCACCAACTAGGCACTGAAAACAGAACCTCTACAAGAGCAGCAAGTGCTCTTAACTGCTGAACTGCCTCTCCAGCCCCCCAGCTGGTTCCAGAAGAAATAGTTCTATGGATAGTACTTTGCAAATGTTTTAAATGAAATTAATTGCTTTCTGTCCTAATTTTCTGCCAAAAGTTATATAAATCAAAAATGGAAGGATTTATGTAGAGGATCAATTTAAAAAGAAACTGTAGGTCACAGTAAATTTTTAAATTTTGATTATCTGTAATATATATTAGGATTATAATAAAATGATTAAGAAAATCAAACTAATGCTTTATGATGTTTCTTGCTTATCCTTTGGATTAATCAGAGTTCTCCAGTATGTGTGTGTGTGTGTGTGTGTGTGTGTGTGTGTGTGTGTGTGTATGTGTGTATGTGTGTGTGTGTACATGTATATGGGAAAAAGGGAGAGCGAAAAAAGAGTATCAATTGTATAGCTAGAACTCTTCAGGGTAGAAGGGTCTCAAGGCCAAGCCAAGCTGATTTGTGAAATTAACTATCACTGAGAATTACTGTCTAAATCATGGCATAGTCAATTAACTAAGAAAGCATTTACAGTCCATATCTATAGTAGCTTATATAAATAAATTCATAAAAGTGTTTATTGACTGAATGAACATAAACTATAAATGAGTCTAGGCCAATGCAGTTTCATGCTATCTTTTCTCTCCACAAATTGATTTATAAATATAAATTTTAAAAGGAAGTATTCAGAAGGCAAAACTGGATATTCTGAAGACCTACCAACCAAACAACCCAGGAGAGCCCGTGAACACGTCCCAGCTTTGTCTTTCCTTGGTTGCTATTCTGTCTCTCCCATCCCAACCAAACTGACTGCTGACTTCTCTCATGTGTTTAACTCACTTTCAAAGGTCATCCAAAATATCCAAAACTTTTTGGCCATTCCCTGTTTTTGATATCATAATGCAAATAGATCATACACCATTCATTACTCTGAAATAGACAATCTACCTCTGACTGAAACTTAGAGAATCCTAATCCCTAAAAGAATCAATACAATGTCATTTGTTTTATACTACTCTTATAAACACCAAACCCTCCAGCTCCACTACTTTCTGTCTAAAACAATGGCATTGGCTAAACTGTGAACAATTACCATACAATGCTCTGAACAAAGCAAGTTGGAAAATCTGTTAATTTATTGGTTCTGATTAAAAACTATTTCATGCTAATTTGATAGTGCCGGGGGTTCGAACCAGTGACCCCTGGGGAGGTGATGATTGAGGATGAGTAAGCGCATTGTTCGCCAGCCCATGCAGCCCCCAGTACAGGGGACACTCAGATGTAATGGGGAGTCTAGTCAAGCAGGGACTCATTTATTACAGGTATTACAGAGCTTTTAAAGGCACCTGGAAATCCGCCCCCCCCCCAGGGTATATCTTAAGGATGGTCACGCACTGATCATGCACTCCTCAGCATTGCGGAAGTATTCTTCAGACTTTCAAAGCAAGCCAGGCCATGCCCCCAGTAACTTCCTTTTGGACCTATGCAAGGTGGGGCCTTTAGGTCCCCACGTGATAGAGCTGTAAACCAAATGTTTCCATGTATAATTTGTAAGGTAACAAATTTAAAAAAATGAATACTTATTCAACGAGTGGCCAGACATTCTTTGTGCATTATTTTCTGACAGCTAAATTGACAAAAAGTTGGTTGAGCTGGCAATTCTTCTGTGCAATGTAATTGGAATAAAATGGTCACTGGAGTTGATCATACCAATGGCAAAAGTCTGTGAAGTTTCTCTTACTACATAACCCAGGAAAAAAAAAAAAAAAAGATACTTCTATCCTTGCTGCAATTGCTATGGTGAGGGGAAATAAGAATCATCATTGTAACATTAAGTGAAGTTTCCAGAAAAGAAGTTTCCCCTACATTAAACAGTTTACAAAGCTGGTTAACTGATTAGACCTCAATGGTTATGAAAAGTTCAAATGCTGCAAATCTAGGAAAAATTACCTTGGGTTATATCAGACCCTGAGTACTCACTTACTGTCTACCTATGTGTAGCCTGAAATCCTTTCAACTATTAGGTATATCCTTCTGAAATGTTTGAAAAGATCTCCAGAGTCCATGAACGCAGAAGCTAAGAAAGTTATCAGAGAACAGGTCATGCCTACAGCAGAGGTGCCCACTTTGCTTAGCCAACCTACTTGATGTTTCTGCCAGTGTATTTGAAGAGCATCTTTGTTCTGTTACTATAAAAAATTAATGGTTCTACTAACACATTGGAGGATGGTATTTGGGCTAACCTAAGTCCATGTTGCCAGGCCACAGTCATTCATTCTAGTCCCTTTGAGACAAGAACTGTGCTTTTTTTTGTGTTGTTGATAGTGATAAAATCAGAGTATAGTTCTCTGTGAATAATTTAACAATGCAATGACAATGTAGCAACATAGTACTCATAAGTACTCATAGTACTTCATAAGCTGTTCTGAGGGTCAGATCAGCAAATATTCAATATGATATTAAAATCCAAAATACTTTAAATATATTGGTTTTCTATAATATTTAATCCTTGTATATAATTAACTATTGTAATGCAGGCTATCTATGTGCTATGTCTAAGTAAACAACATTAAAGAAGATATTTTCTAGAGCAGAGGATCCCTATGTTAACAATATTCATTCTTTCCTTCTAGTTTTTAAGCTAAGTATTTGACCGCCATTTTAAGACCATATTTCACACTGAGTGTGTGGTGTGGGGGTAGGCTAGGTAGCAGTTTGATAATGGGATGTGGGATAGAAGAGGGTGTGTAATACTTGTGCAGTCTATCTGAAAGTTTTAAGACATGCTTTTTTGTTTTTTATCTACTGACTAGAACTTGAAAATAGTAGTTGAAGTCTAGGCTCCTGGGGATAATATCTCCCAAAAATCAGAAGCATGATGTGGTCTCAGATACATCCATAATCCATGTAGGATGGGGCCTAAATAATGAAAATGGCAGAAAGTTGTCCACCATCAAGCATGTAGGTCCAGGAGTGGGGCACTGGGTGTGAGTTTCTTTCAGAGGGAACATGGCCTCTTAGGAGACACTAGAGCTAATTGTGACAAGAGGGACAGCTGTGAGCCTGGATTACCCACAGATGCTGGACAATGGGTATAGTGAAATGAGCCTTGGAGGGAAACTTCCACATTTGCCATAAGCACTGGATGATGATGTTAAAGAAAACTCATGAAGGAAAGAAATGCTGAATAAGTATGTACAGTGTCTTATGTTGTTTCCTTCTTTCAAATGTAATCAACCTTAGAACACCAATATGTTTTTTAGGCCCCATGTGCTCTCCAGCCTTAACCACTGTCTTCCCTCCCCTTTACAGTAAAGACTGAAAAAGTTTCTATGCCTGTTCCTTCACCTCTACCACTTCATATTCTGTATTTATTCTCTTCCTGTCAGTCTTTTGTATTCATGTCTCCACTGCACACACCATCTGCAAAATCTCACCAAGTTGAATGACCTCTTCCTAAGCTTCACTTAACTTTTCAACAGCAGTTGACAGCTAATCATTTCCAATTTGGAATGTTTTCCTTTTCTTCAGTTCCATAGGCTTGGTTTCTCTTCTGGCTCAAAGACCAGCACGCTTTCTGAATGCCCCTTAACTGGACCTGCTCCTTATTTCTAAATGTTAGTGTCACTACTAACACTGTGACTTCTCTCCACTTTCACTCTTCTCCTTAATGTCATATATTTTCTTAGATTTGAGTATTTTCTGTCAGGATTTCTTAACCCTAGGGCTGCTGGTAATTGGGCCCCTAATCATTATTTGTTGTATGGTGCTATCCTACTTGGCATGGGATATTAAAATAAAATCCTTGGTTTCTATATCCTAGTCATCAGTAGTAAATGGTCTGCCTCCTAACACTAGCTGTTTTAATTAAAACCAACCAATCAACCTGTTTCAACCAATCTCCTGACACTGCATAATGTCCTTAGAGGGTAAGATTAAATTTCCCATTTGAAAAACCATTTTAAATTATAATTTTTGTACTAATCCTTGTTCATTTCCCTGAGTTTAATCAAGACTTCTAAATCCAGCATTCCACCTTTATATGCCACTTGGGTGTCTAATTTGTTTGATATTCCCCCAAACAGACTTTCCAAAGTTGATCATAACCTGATCCATACACAATGATTTGTCTTGGCAAGTGCCAATAGCATTCACCAACTGCTCCACACAGAAGCATAAGTGACTTTTCCATTCCACATCCAGTTATACGGTCCATCTTGTTTTCTTGACAATCAGTTCTAATACTTAGCACGTCTATGAGCACTGCTCTTATTCTTCATCATCATTTACTTGGACTCACCAATAAGACTGTATTGCCTCCCAGGTGCCACATTATGCCCTCATAGTCCGTTACATTTCCTTTTTGTTTTGCTTCTTGTGGAGTTTTGCTTGCCTGTTCATTTCACAGTACTGAGTTTTACTAGAGATTTCATCAAAGTTACACCTATAGGAATGAAGGAATCCTAGTTAGAAGTAACAAAAGCCCTTGAAGCCTCTTCAGATCTAGAGAACCCCTGGCTCAGGTTTTGGTGGGATCATCACCTCATTTCTGATACCGATTATTATAAGTATACTGCCTCAGCTCCATAGACTGTTAGGTGGGGAAAGTAACCCCTATCCAGAACATGAAAATCATGAAGGTCATGAAGGTCACAAAGTCAAAGAGCTGCTTACCTACATTCCAAGAAACAGGTGTACAGAATAGGACCACACCGTTCCTAATATAGATGTATACCTACTGTCCAAGCATATTGCTTCACTCTAGTTCAACCTCAGGTCTGAGTGGTTCCTGTCATACTATGGATCCCTCTCATGCTATGAGCGGTCAGGGATCTTTGAATAGTCACTGTGTCCCATGCCAAGGCTCCCATAGTCTTACACATTAATAATACAATTCATGGTCAATGAATTATAGGCACGATTTTCTAGGATCCGAAAAACATGCCATGGCAGCATGCCTTTGTTAAAGTAGGAGATTTTTCCAAGCCTCTAGTGGCACCAGGCTACAGGTTGCCCTTTGCAGCCATTGCACTTCTAGAGCCCCTGCCTAGGTCACAGCCATCTCCACCTTCTTCACTGTTCACCTTTGCATCCATTGACATTTACATCTGTACTTGTTTTTTAATACATTTTTATTCAACTTTTGTGTATTTTATACACAAGATCCTAATCATCTTTATATCCTCTTCCCCATCAGCACCCTCCCAGAGCTCCCCACTGGATTGAATGCATTCTGTCACTTACGTTAAGGCCTGTTGAGTCAATTTAGTGTCCCTTGATGTCCATCAGTACAAGTTTATCCACTGGAGTCAAGTCAGCCTATCTAGAGTGACTCCCTTAAAGAAGATCAGCTCTTCCTCACTCAGTAATAATCACCTGTCCAGTAGTTCTTTGGCTAAGATTGGGGCCTGTTGCCCATTTCCACAGTTCTATGCTAGGTTTGTCTGCTTAAGTTTGAATGGGTCTTGTGCATTCTGTCACCATTGCTGTAGGTTCGAATGTGCAAGGTCCCAGGAGACTGTAAGACTCTTATTTACATATGGTCACATAACTCCTCCCCCTGACTCTTACAACCTTTCCACCCACTCTTCCAAAATGATCCCTGAGCCCTGATTCATTGCCTTCTATTACATGAGAGAACTTTGTTGATGACTGTTGAAAGATGCATTAATTGTCTCTCTACCCTTTTTTCTACTGTGTTCCATAGTCTTAGATGTAGGGGTTCTATTGTAGATGTGTCATTTAGGATACCCTTCTGGAAGGTGGCTTCTGGGTAAATGCCAGCTCCATTGCTCCAAGTCCTGGGTCCAAATATGTCTTCTCTCCATCAATAGGGTCTTACATTCAAGTTCTGGGGTCAGTCAAGGGATGTGGCAATAGTCTGTGTGATTTGGGGAGTCTCTTTGGCTACCCTTGCTAACAACTTAAAAGGGGTTTTCCTGTCTGACACTGTTACTTGTTATATAGCCTTCACCTATACAAATGGACTCACAGAGATATTGTATTTGCAATTTTTCAGTAGGTTTTTGAACTAATATGATTCCTTCTGTATTTTTATACCAGATAGACATTATTTATCTCTCCTCTCTCTCTCTCCCTGTCTAATCCTCCCTACTCCCTCCCATTAAATTTCCTCCATTTTACCCATTTCTCCCTTGATAATACCTGTCTCCTATGGTTCCCCCTTTTCTTGAGTTCCTTCAACCCATTTATTGCCATAGTTCCTTGTATAACCATCCCTTTCTCCCTCTCATTTAAATACCCCAAGTTTACCCATTTTCCCTTTAGCAATACCTGTCTCCTAGTGTTGCCTCTCAGTTTCCTTCTTTCCATTTACTTCCCTGGTTCCTTTCCATTTTCGAGACTCCTGAAATTACATCAGGATACATACACACATATAAGGTTTTTATGCTAGGATCCACAAATGAGGGAGAACGTTCATCATTTATCTTTCTGAGTCTGTGTGTATAACTTAGTATAACAGTTTCTAGTTCCATCCATTTACCTGCAAATTTCATGATTTTGTCCCTTTTTTTGCCAATGAGTAGACCACCATTATGTAAATATACCACATGTTCATTATCCACTGATCAGTTGAGGGACACTGATGAGTTTAGTTTGCTTCCATCTCTTAGCCAATGTGAAAAAAGCAACAACAAACATGGATGTTCAAGTGTCTCTGAAATAGGATGAGTGCTTTGGGTATATTCCAAGGAGTGGAATAATCAAGTCAAATGTCAGGTTCATTTTTAGTTTTTTAAGAGTTCTCCACACTGCTTTTCATAATGGTTGCAGGAGTTTGCAATCCCACCAGCAGTGATTGAGTTTTCCCCTTTCCCAACATCCTCTCCAGCATTTGGTATTAGTTATTCTTAACTAGTCTGACTGGGGTAAGATGAAATTTTACATTGGTTTTAATCTGCATTTCCCTAATTACTAAAGATGTTGAACACTTTTTAAGATGTTTCTTTGCCATTTTTATTTATTATTTTGAGAACTTTCTGTTCAGCTCAATATAACCCATCTTTTAATTGGTCATTTGTTTACCTGATTCTCTGTTTTTTGAGTTCTTTATATTTTCTGAATGTTAAGCCTCTATCAGATGTGTCACTGGTGATGGTTTTCTTTCACTCTGGGTTTTCTCTTCACTTCCTTTGGTGTTTCTTTGGCTGTACAGAAGCCTTTCAGTTTAATGAGGACACAGTTGTTGATTGTCTTCAATTCTTGAACAACTGATGTCCAATTTACAAAGTCCTCTCCTGCACCTATATCTTATAGGTAAATGCAAATTATTTTTTTAACAGTTTCAGAGTCTCTGGTCTCACATTGAGGTTTTGATCCATTTGGTGTTGACTTTGTGCAAGGTGAAAGATGAGGAACTAGTTTCACTCTTCTACAGGTGGAGATTTGATTTTGCCAGCACCGGTTCTTGAAGATGCTGTCTTTATGCCAGTGTGTATTCTTGGTGCCTTTGTCAAATATCAGCTACTAAAATTTTATGTGCTCATGTTGAGGTCTTCATTTATGCTCCATTGATCTAGGTGTCTGTTTTTTTGCCAGTATTATTCTGTTTTTATGACTATGGCTGTGTAATATAGTTTGAGATCTGGTATGGTGATATCTACCCGACCCTTGTTCTTTGTGTTCAGAATTGCTTTGGCTGTCTGAGGTCTTTTGTGATTTCATATGACTTTTAGGATTTTTTTTCTAATTCTATGAAGAATATTATGAAAACTTTTATTGGGATTGCATTGAATTTATACATTGCTTTTGGTAGGATGGCCATTTTCATAATATTAATTCTTTCAAATTCATGATCATGGGAGGTCCTTTCATCTCCTGGTATCTTCCTCAATCTCTTTCCTTAAAGATAAAATTTTCGTTGGAGAGGTCTTTAATGTCTTTGATCAAGGTTATTTCTAGATAGTTTTGAGGCTATCATAAATGGTAGAGTTTCCATATACTCTTTCTCTATTTGCTTATTTTTGGTATATAGAAAAGCTACTGATTTCAGTAGACTAATTTTATAACCTGCCACTTTGTTGAATGTATTAATCTTTTCTAGGAGTTTTCTGGTTGAGTGTTTGGTATCTCTTAAGTATAATATCACATCATCTGAAAATAGGGAAAATTTGACCTCTTCCTTTCCAATTGGTACACACTTAGACTTTTATCATAAATATATTTTGAATTTTGTCAAAGGCCTTTTCTGCATCTGTTAAGATTATCATGTGATATTTTTTCATTGAGTCCATTTATATGATATATAACTTCTTAATTTACATTTGTTGAATCATCTCCACATCTCTGGAATAAAGCCGACTTGATCATAGTGGATGATCTTTTTGATGTGTGTCTCTGTGTGGTTTGCAAGTATTTTGCTGAGAATTTTTGATCTATGTTCACTAAGGATATGGGTCTAATTGTTTTCTTTTTTGTTTTGTCTTTACATGATTTTGGTATCAGAGTGATGCTGACTTCATAGAAGAAGTTTAGAAGTTCTCCCTCTATTTCTACCTTTTTGCATAATTTAAGTAGTACTGGTTGTAGATATTCTTTAAATGTCTGGTAGAATTCTACTGTAAATCCATCTGGTCCTGGGCTTCTTTTAATCAGGAGGTTTTGCATTACTGTTTTGATTTACTTATATGTTATGGATCTGTTTAAGCTGTTGATCTCTTCTTGATTTAGCTTTGATGGTTCCCATAGTTTTAGATATTCATTGTTCTTTTTTAGGTTTTCAAATTTATTAGAACGTAGGTTCTAAAGTATTCCCTCATAATTTTCTGTGTATTTTTGTTGTTGTGATGTTGCCCCTCTCATCTCTGATTTTGTTAATTTGGATTTGCTCTTTCTTTTCATTAGCCGGGGTAAGGGTCTGTCTAACTTGTTTATCTTTTCAAAGAACCAGCTCTTATATTCACTGATTCTTTTCATTGTTTTTGTTTCTATTTCATTATTTTCTGCTCTGAATTTTTTAGTTCTTCTAACCTGCTGAGTTTGAGTTTCATTTGTTCCTGCCTTTCCAGAGCCTTGAGTTGTAATGTTGTCATTGATTTGTGCTCTTTTTGATTAAAAAAAATGTAGTCACTTAGAGCTATACATTTCCCTTGTAAGACTACTTTTAAAACATCTCAAAGGTTTTGTTGTGTTGCATTATCATTTTCTTTTAGTTCCAGGAACACTTTTATTTCTTTCTAAATTTCTTCTTTGACCCATTCATCATTCAAGAGTGTGTTGTTTAATCTCCATGAGTTTGTGTAGTTACTAGAATTTCTTTTGGTGTTGATTTTAAGTTTTATTGCATTGTGGTCTGATAGAATGAATAAAGTTATTTAATTTTTTAATATTTGTTGAAGTTTATTTTGTGCCCCAGTATGTGGTCAATTTTAGAGAAAGTTTCATGGGATGCTGCATATAAAGTGTATTATTTGGTGCTTGGGTAGAATATTTGGTAGATGTCTGTTAAGGTCTGTGGTCACCACCAGCGGTGGCCGCTCCTCCATTCTTGTAGGTGCTGCTCCTTCATTCTCACGGGCATCATGGCTGCTCTCTGCTCACCCTGGGCTGAGGCTACTCTTCTGCTCACCTGGTGCTGAGGCAGCTCTTCTGCTTGCCCTGTGCTGCCTCCTGTCTTTACTGCTTCTGCCCAGTCCCAGACCCCAGGGCTGGTGAGGAGACTGTGTCAGTGGAGCCGCATTCACACACAGGAGACCAGGTTCAGTGGCACAGGTCTGGTTTATTGCAGGAAGGCACAAGCTGATATAGGGATGGTGGTCCAATCACAACGCAGCAAGTAGGATACCTCATTAGCATATCAGGTTTAGCATCCTATCACAGTACAACAAGTAGGATATCTTATTAGCATAACAGACTTAGCATCCTATTAGCATAACAGACTTAACGTCCTATCACAGAATAGTGGGTAGGATGCCTCATTAGCATACTGGGTTTCAGATTACAGAGCCTGGATTCCTGGAAACTACATGACCCTGAGAGTTGCAATATCTCCCTAGGCTCAAGCCTGTCTCCCACATCTCCCCCTTTTTTTATTTTTAAAGGTGAAGTATATAGCATATTGATATTAGTCCAGATACATCAAGGCAAAGTACAATGGCTCAGGGGGTCATTGTATCAAGAGCTCCTTCCCTCAAGATGGTGAGCTTTCTTAAGAGCATGTTATGTCAACTCCATGCCAACCAGTGGGAGCTGAGATTATTTGCCTCAGCATTGTTGTCCCCACCTCAAGTGTCACCCAGCATAATGGACTGTGCCTATCTTATGTTGTCCCGTCTGTCAGGATCTTACCCGTCATTGACTACCAGTCCTTGATGGGCGGGTCCCTTTGTGTGGTTTGGCAGAAGGAGAGGCAGTACATCCAGCATTGGCTTGTTTAAAGGCCTCCTGAGGGGTTAAGAATTCGTTGAAAACCATCAGAGGCCAATTATAGGTTGGTAAGGGCAAGGAACAGTGGGTCCTTGTTTGCAGAGTTATGCCTGGCAAGCTCTGGAGGTGGGGCAACAGCTAACTGAACTAGCCTTAACAAAATTAACAATGCAGGGTCCAAAAATTAGGAGATACCAGTAATGGCTATAGTCTCTGCTTGTGAAATGAGATACTCAAGGTTGTCCCAGGTTATCAGCTGTGCTGTTGGAGCCGGTTGCTTTCATGGTCTGCAATGCCAGGTCAGTCTCTCGGTGGTTGAAGGTGTGTCGCTTCCTCCAGGGTCAAGGCTGCCATCTCCAGGGTCGGTGGTTGTGGAGGGAGGCTTTCTGTCGCAGGCAACTCTAACGTTTCAAGCTGAGATCTAAATCAGGGCTGGAATATTATCTGGAAAGATACAAGAATAGCCTCGCCCCTGCGTTAACAACAGGTGTCAATAATATGATGGATATATTTGAGCTTGCCAAAGGAAAGGGAGTAATGTCCATCTGCCAGATCTTGTTAGGGCAGGTGCGAGACCAATGACCCTGTACTCCACAAGCACAACATTTTCCTTTGTCCATCTCAGCCTGTGGCTGGTGAGCAGCCAGTGCCTCAGTGAGAGCTGTGGCATGAGCTCGAGCGGTCCCCACATCACGACAGGCTAGAATCCATTCAGAGACATCCTTGTGTTTAACAGGTCCTATGGCAAGGCAACACTCAGTAGAGCAGCATTCATATACAAGATCCTTGAGCAAAGCATCTGCGGCCCCCCGATGGCTGATTTTCCTATTAACACTTTGTTGCCACCTTTCAATGAAGTCAGAGAAAGGCTCACCTGTTTTTTGTATCAATCTGGTCAATTTGGTATCCTCACGAGTCAGCATACTTTGGAAAGCACGGAGCGCGCAAAGCCATACTTGTTCAAAGCAGCAAGGAGGTCCCTGTGCCTGAGCTTGTGGGGTTTCAAAAGTGCCACGCCCTACCAAGGCATCAAATCCAATGTTTTGAATATTGGTATTTCTATTGCGCTCTGCCTATTGTTCTCATTAGTCCTGATAAGTAGCCTTCCATAAGAGAAAATCACCTCCCTGTAGACAGGCACGGGGCAATATTCTGCCAGTCATAGGGGGTGTTGGCTGCATGGCTGATTGTATCTAATAGTTGACCAAAGTAAGGGGAATGAATTCCATCCTCAATGGCTGCCTTACACAGCTTTTTTAAAGTGTCATGAGAATATGGATTCCAGATATTAGGGTTCTGTAGTCCCTGATTGACAGTAACCAGAAAAAACTGTGGAAAATCACCCATTGTATCATAGGAAAAGGGCCTAGGCAGCAGGGGCTTCCAGTCCTCCTGGAAGGGAGGGATAGATGGACTGGGGGGAAACTTCCTTAGAGCTAGTGCAAGATGGCAGAAAGTAGCTATCACCCCATAAGGCAGAGCGGAGGCTGCCTTAACTTCCCGTTTTTCATCAAACCAATACAAGATGGCGGAGGGTAGCCACTGCCCTGTAATGGTGGGGCAGTGGTGATCTTGACTTCCTGTTTTCATCAGGGGGACCCTCAGACCCTAGTTCATCATTTTTTACCTCATTATCAGCAGTCATCATTTACGCATCAGAAGAGAAATCAGTTAGTTTGGTTTTGACTGGAAATGCCTGGGACAACCCATTCCCACTTTATTTCTTTATCTATGTTTTTTAGTATGCTCAGGGGCATCGGGGGGAACACCCCAAAGCGAGGCCAGAATGGCAGTCACAATGGGTTAGAATGGCCCAGATAATGGACGCCCCTCCCCGACTTCTCCCTTTCTGGCCATGAGTAGCACAAGAGCCCATTGCTCCAGATCCCAACATCAGGAATCTGTAAACCAATGAGCACTTCATCTAATACCTTACTTCCTTCTCTATCACCCTAATTTACTTACTCCTGAGGAGAGAAAACAGTGAAGCAGTGTGGGGGCCAGCAGTAGCTGGATGACTATTCCCCATACTGGAGGTCACTCACACTGCAAGATGTATGCAGAAGGACTCAGGCACCATTCAGGAAGACAATTGGAGGAGACAGGAATGACACGCCAAACCAAAGACTGCAATCCAGAAGAAGCAGCACAGGAGAACGAAAGTGGCGAGCACCCACAGAAGAGCCACTGGCAAGGGAGCTTCGGAAGCCCAAGGTGTTACAGCCCAAGTGTTACAGCCTTGTGGGGTTGGGCTTTTCGAGCCCCATGTTGGGCGCCAGCTGCAGTCACCACCAGCGGCAGCCACTCCTCCATTCTCGTGGGTGCTGCTTTTTCATTCTCACGGGCATCAAGGCTGCTCCTCTGTTTGCCCTGGGCTGAGGCTGCTCTTTTGGCTGCCTTGGGCTGAGGCTGCTCTTCTGCTTGCCCTGAGCTGCCTGCTGTTGTTGCTGCTTCTGCCTGGTCCCGGACCCCAGGGCTGGTGAGGAGACTGTGTCAGCGGAGCCGCATTCACACACAGGAGACCAGGTTCAGTGGCACAGGTCTGGTTTTTTGCAGGAAGGCACAAGCTTATACAGGGATAGTAGTCCAATCACAGCACATCAAGTAGGATACCTCATTAGCATATCAGGTTTAGCGTCCTATTACAGTACAGCAAGTAGGATATCTTATTAGCATAACAGACTTAGCATCCTAATAGCATAACAGACTTAACATCCTATCACAGAACAGTGGGTAGGATGCCTCATTAGCATACTGGGTTTCAGATTACAGAGCCTGGATTCCTGGAAACCACATAACCCTGACAGTTGCAATATCTCCCTAGACTCAAGCCTGTCTCCCACAGAGGTCCATTTGATATATGGTATCATTTAACTCAGATGTCTGTTTATTCTTTATCCATTTGATCAGTCTATTGGACTGATATTGAAGTCCCCTGTTATTACTGATCTGGGAATAATCTGTGTCTTAAAGTCCTATTAAAGTACTGTTTTTATGAAATTCAGTGCACCAGAATTTGTACATATATTCATGATTGTAATGCCTTCTTGGTCGATTTTTTCTTGAATCAAAATGAAGACATCCTTTTCATTTTTTCTGATTAATTTTAGATTAAAGTCTATTTTGTCATATATTAGAATTAGAACCTTTTGCTTCTTCCTTTGTGCCATTTGCTTGGATTTTTTTTTTCAATTCTTTTACCTTAAGGTAGTGCCTATCCTTGAAAATAAGGTGAGTTTCTTGAAGAGAACAAAAAGTTGGATTTTGTTTCATAATCCATTCAACTAGCCTGTGTCTTTTGACTTGGGAGTTCAGGCCATTGATATTTAAAGTTATTATTGGAATATGTGCATTGGTTGCCATAATTTTAATTTCTACTTGCATTCTTGGTCTAATGTGCTTCCATAATTATCCCTTCAGTTAGTTTCTTTCTGCTGCCTCTTGGGTATAGTCATTCCTTTCCTCAGTCCTTTGTACTACTTTGAGTATTGTTTGAAGGACTGGTTTTGTGGATATGAATTCTTCCCTCTTCAACTATAATAGACATTTTTCTGGCTAATGTATTCTGGGTTAGGGTTAGGGTTAGCTCTAATTTAATTCAGATGGGTTTTTCTTTATGCGTGATATTTTTTTTCTCTTGCAGTTTCCAGTATTCTGTAACCACACATTTAGTGCTTTTACTATGACATGCTGTGGGGAGCTTCTTTTCTGGTCCTTCTTTTCAGTGTACTATGTGCTTCTTGTATTTTTATGGGTATGGCTTTCCTTAATTTGGGGAAATTTTCTTCTACAGTTCTGTCTCAATCTGATCAATGCCATTTACCTGAGATTCTTCTCCTTCCTCTATGCCTATGATGTATACATTTGACATTTTCATGGTTTCCCGCTTTTCTTTCATACTCCATTCCTGTGTTTTTATTAAAAATTTCATATTCTTTGCTTGACCAGTCCAATTCTTCAGCCTTATCATCCAATCTTGATATTCTGTTTTCTGTTTCTTTCATTCTACTGGTGAGGCTTTCTCCTGTCATTTCAAATTGGCATTTAGTATTTTACATACTTTTAAAATTCAGCCTGAGTTTTCTTTAATATTTCTATTTCATTTGTGAATTCAGTCAGAAGTTTATCCCCATCTTTTTTTAGTTAAGTTGTTTGTTTGCATGTTCTTTAAATTCATTGAATTCTTTGATCATTTTTATGATTGTTCTTTTAAATTCTGTGCCCTGGGTTATCTCCAGAGGTTTCTCATTATAGAACTCTTCTATAGGGCTGGTGGTGCTTGGTGGGAACATATTTTGGGTTTTCCTATCATTATGTTTTCATTGTGATTTTGGCATGCTAATTTCTTTTGTTGTTTGTGATGCTGGTATGAAAATCAAGCCTTCTTTTGTTGAGCTGAAGTCTGATTCTGTTTGTATTATTGATGTGCCTTGGTTGTTTTCTGATTGCATATGTAAAGCTGGTTGGTCTAGGCTTCAGGGTCTCTCTTTTGATTTTATATTGCAGGTATCAGGTGACTCTAGTCCAGCTACTCAGGAGCTCTCCAGAAGGGTAAGGCAGTCCTGGATAGTTAGGAGCACTTCAGAAGTCTCAGATGGGTAGTGTCAAGGTCACAGAAAAGGAAATGGGAGAAGGAAGTGCTGGTCCTTACTAGTTAATGGAGAAGCCTAAGCTCTGGAGCAGTGGGAGGGAGTGCAGATGGTCCCAGAGAAAGGGGATAGATATGGTATGCTTTAAGGAAACTCAGAGGCCTGATTCAGGAGCCAGTCAGGTATTCTTAGGTTACTCCTAAGGTCTAGGCCCCTACTGGGCAGCAGGGAGGGCATGATTTGGGAAACTCACCAAGTGGAGGCCCAATTCAAGGTCTCTCAGGCAGTCTGAAAAGATCTGGGCCCCTACCAAGAGAAGCCTGGCTCTGGGGTTGTAGAGGGACTGTAGGTGGTCTTAGTGGAGGGAGATGGGCACAGCAAGATTTGGGAAAGTTCATCACCATGCAAAGGCCAGATTCAATCTGTAAAGCTTTCAGTCTTATATCTGTACTTTCCATTGATGTGAAAAAAAAAAAAAAAAACACCAAGACCAAGGAAACTTATAAAAGGAAGAGTTTATTTGAGCTTACAGTTCCAGAAAGTAAGATTCCATAATGGTGGAAAAGGTGTGGTTTCAGAAGTGTCCAGAGCAGAAAGCTGAAAAATCACATCTTCAAACAGGCATAATAAGAAGAAAATAACTAGAAATCCAGCAAGGCTTAAAAATTCTCAAAGCCTGCCCTCAGTGACATGCTTTCTCCAGCAAGGCCACACCTCCTAAAGGCTCCAAAAATAACACCACCAACTGGAGACAAACTGTTCAAATTCTTTGAGGTTTGGGGGACATTCTCATTAAAACCACCACATTCAACTTCTTGATCCATAGGCTCATGACCATACAAAATGCAGAAAAAATTTTAGTCTACCTTCAAAAGTCCCCATTGTTTTTGCCAGTCTCAAAACTATTCAACAGTCTAGAGTCCAAAATGTCTTCTGAGACTCAGGACAATCTCTTAACTGTATGCCTCTGTAAAATAAAAAGACAAATTTCACTCTTCCAACATACAGTGAATATAAATACCTATTTCCATTCCATTAACGAGGAATGGGGTGATACTGAGGAAATATCAGACCAAAACAAGACTGAAAATCAGCATGGCAAACACCAAATCCAGTAGCTCCAGGTGCAACTTCTGTGAATCTACTTCAAAAGGGCTTAAATGGCTCAGTCCCTCCATTTATTTCTGAGTGACACACGTATTTCTTTCTTGGGCTCATACCACTCACACAGCTTTCACCGGAAGATGTCTTAGGGGTTTAGTATCTACAGTGTCTCTTTGGGTTTTCTACTTCAAACCTGGCTTTACCTTTTCAGTTTCACAGGATGGCCTGTCCAGACCTTCTTTATGCAGGAGAACCCCTGCTTCTTGTTGCCTGGCCTCAGCAGCTTTCTGAAACCACAGAGGAAGAACGAATGACCCTGCTCTTACAGCTTTCATGTCGCTAAAGCCAGCACCATGTGACTGATACTATCAGCCTTGCTTGCTTCATCCACATTGAAAGTTTTTCTATGCTGTGGTTTTCTAGAAGTAGAAACCTCCTCCAGAATAAGTTGGAGGCTTATCTAGGTGTGGTCTTGCTCTGAAGATGGTATTTCCATTGTTTAAGTGCAAATCCCCTTAATAGCTCTAACCTCTTAATTAAAGAGAGCCTCTTCTTGCACACATGCCTTGGCTCCAACATTAGTCTTCCTCGTGCTCCTTTTTAATACAAATGTACATTCTGCAATTCTTTTTCATTGTATTCTCCATAATATTCACCATTAATAACCACTCCACTGATTCAAAATTAGGCTGTCTTGAAATCTTTTCCACCAAAGAGATCAGTCCATTAACTTTTCAACTTTAACCTCAAGTAAATACTTAGGCAGTGGGTAGACAGCAGCCAGATGCTTTGCCAAAACATCCCATTTGCTGCTTGTCCTTATTTCTCTCTGGAACTACACTGTTCTCAGCATTACTTTCTTCCAACTAATACTGTACTTATAGCATTCAAACACTTTCTAGTTAAATTTCCAAAGTCTTCTTTATTTCTCCAAAAAAACAGAAAACAAAAACAAAACCATATGGTCACATTCTTCAAACCAGCAGCCCACTCTCTGGTACCAACTTCTGTATTAGTTATTTTTCTGTTGCTGTGATAAAACACTGTAACGAATGCAAGTTAAAAATGGAGGAGTTCATTTGAGCTTACAGCTCCAGAAGGTTTGAGCTATTAATGATGGGGAAGACATGGTGGTGGTGGAGATAACCATAGCAAAATGCCAAGGGAGCAAATCTTCAAGCAGGCATAGAAAACAGAATGGCTGGAACTCCAGCGAGGCTTAAGAACTCTCAAAGACTGCCCCCAGTGATAAGCTTCCTTTGTAATGGCCACACCTCCTAAAGCCTCCCAAAATAGCACCACCAACTGAAGACTAACTATCCAAATCCTTGGAACCTATGGGGAACATTCTCATTCAAACTACCACCATACTCCAGATTAAAATATCATGCTCCATATTTTTCAAGGTCTGTCTCATCACATTCAAAAGAAAATATGAATCCCTTTTCATGCAGAGGCCTAGAGGTTTGGCAAATCCAAACCGTTATCAAATGTTCCTCTCTAATTATCTCATTTCACTGTAACCATAATGACTGCTCATCTGCTCATCTGGCCTCATGGCTTATCTTTGCTGCTACTTTCTGCCTGGGATGTTTATTCTCCGTGATTGAAATGACTCTATTCTTTCACTTTGTTCAGGCCTGCAATGAAAATCCACCTTTTCAGACAGGCTTTTCCCTTGTCAATTTACTGTAATCAGTCTTTATATCTAATTAAAACTTCATAGTAGATGTGCTGGTAAGTTATTTTTGTTTTGTTTTGTTTTTTGTTTTTTGTTTTTTCACTTGATACAAGCCTAGACATACTTGGGAAAAGGGGAACTTAACTGGGGAATTTTCTCCCTGTAAGTTGTTTTTGTTTTGTTTTGTTTTTTGTTTTTTTTTTTTTTTACTTGATACAAGCCTAGACATACTTGGGAAGAGGGGAACTTAACTGGGGAATTTTCTTCATCAGATGGCCTATAGCCACAACTGTGATGCCTTTTTTAAGCTAATTGATGTAGCTGGACCCAGTCCACTGTGGGCCAATTCCATCCCTAAGCAACTGGACCTGGGTCTACTGTATAAAAAAAGTAACTGAGAAGGCTAGGGGAAGAAAACAGTAACCAGCATTCCTCATTTCTCTGTTTCAGTTCCTGTCTCAATTTTCTGTCTTGACTTCCTCAGAAGATTGACTATATACTATAATCTAAAATAAACCCTTTCCTCCCCAAGTTGTTCTTGGTCAGTGTTTTAGCACAGCAAGAGGAAAGCAAAGTAGAACAACAGGCCAGTGAGATGACACAGCAGACAAAGGTTATTGATGCCAATCCTGAAAACCTGACTTCAAAATCCACAACCCACAATGTTGAAGAAGAGAACTGATTCCGGAAAGTTGTCCTCTGACATCCCCACACGAATCCCGGAGCATGGGTGTTTGTGTGTGTGTCCAGGCATACACATATGTGTACACACACACACACACACACACACACACTAAATGCAGTATTTTTTTTAAAAAGACCTAACAGCATTAGATACATTTTTGTTGTGTACCTCATCCATTAGTATGCAAGTCTTGGAAACCAAAATAATGTGCTCATTCTGTTCATCTTGCACCCTTTAGTCTAGCATGGGTTAGGTATTCAGTAAAAAAATTGCTTAAGAAGTGAAGCAATGAATATTAGGTAACAAAGTGACATTTGTTGCATATATAGTAAGGACTGGAATCTATGTTAGTTATCATGCACACTCTGGGCATCATTTTGTATGATTAAGTATGATGCTTTAAATAGTAAAATTCTTGCAAGACAAAAATAAGTCCATCATGACACTGGGAAAATTGTTCCATCCTCTACATAATTTAGCCACTGCATTTTGTTTCTGAATTCCTAACTTAGAAATGAGGTAAGAAAACTAACATCAATATTCCATGAACTTTTAAGATTAAAAATTTAGGGCTGGAGAGATGGCTCAGCGGTTAACCCGGGTTTGAATCCCAGCATCCACATGGCAGATAACAACTGTCCATAACTCCAGTTCCAGGGGATCCAACAGTCTCTTCTGTCCTCCATGAGCACTGCACGACATGCATGCACTTACCTACATGCAGGCAATACACACATACACATAAAAATAATAAATAAAATATTTTATAAAAAGATTTAAAAAATTATGTATACTTGTGTTTTTCTTGTGTGTATGTATGTGCATTCTGTGTATGTCTGGGGCCCATAGAAACAAGAAGAGGGCATCAGAGTCACTGGAACTGGAGTTACAGGTAGTTGTTAGTTGCCGTATGGGTTCTGGGAAGCACGTCTGGGTCCTCTGCAAGCAGAAAATGTTTTACATCATTATTTGTTATGCTAATTGCAAAGTAAAACTACATACAGACTAATCACACTTACTTTTCCCCTACAGGAAAAAGTAGGCTTCTAGATTTGCCATGCTTTTGAATCTTGTTGGAATGCAAACACTAATTCACAGTCATATCACAAACAAGATTAACGTCCATCTGAACTCCTCACATAGAATGTTAGTATCATGTTTATGGAAAGGTCATCTTTGTGCATTTTGTGCTGCTTTGCCTTTGTTCTACATTTAACTGATTATAAAATTTCATAATGAATAGTG
>NW_008352153.1:2138173-2146389 GCF_000622305.1 Nannospalax galili | reverse complement strand
TATATATATATATATGAAGACTTGAGGGGAGCTCTGAATGAGATGATGAAACAAAGGCATAGCTTTGGGGAAGAATACACCAAGCAAAGGGAAGTGTAAAGGTAAAATCCCTGAGGTCTGAGCCCATGAATGTGATTGAAGAGGAGGAGGAGATAGATAAAACACAGTAAAAACAGATAACTAAATAGCAGATTTGGTATTGCATAGGTCAAGACAAGGAGTTTGGGGATAAATTAATGTAATGCTGTCTTAAAAGCAGAAAAAAAAAGGTATGCCAATCCCCAGAGGAAGACTGTAGTACACAGTAATTTGTAATATATAAGGAAGAACATTGTCCCTTCATCCAGAGAACAAACAAAAGTCACAAAAGCAAGGGAACATGAGAGCTCTCTCCTCAATCTAAGTCATTAACATTCCCAAAAGCTGGTTTCTATCTTGTAATATGAACACAGCACTGTCTGGAGACAGAAGTGTAAACAGTACAGTCCAAAAAGCTGAAAGACTGACATATGTTGTCTGAAAGGCCTTCTGTGTCATTAGGGAAGGGAACATGTTCCCTTGAGAAAATAAGGAAGGAAATAATCAGGCTATCTCTGGGGCTGGAGAGATGGCTGAGTGGTTAACAACACTGGCTGTTCTTGCAAAAGACCCGGGTTCAGTCCCAGCACCCACATGGCAGCTAACAACTGTTTGAAACTCCAGGTCCGGGGGATCCGAGGGCCTCTTCTGTCCTCCGTGAGCACTGCATGACAACGGTGCACTTACCTACATGCAGGCAATACATGCATACACATAAAATAAAAATAATAAATAAAATTAAAATTTTTTAAAAGTCACATCCCCCAAGAAAGAATGAATTAATCCATAAGTAGAATAAGAGAAACTAAGGCACAAATTACTGGTATGCCCCCAGTGCTGACTGGGAACAGATCCCTAAGAGAAAATTACATAACTGATATGATTCTGGTCATTGTCAAATAAGCGATCAGCCCACCAGTACTGAACTCTGCTACATAGGAGTTTCCAGTCCCCTCCTTTTCACTCCCTGTGCTGACTCCATGCTCAGGAGATGCCTTCTGATAATCTCCTCCCTGCCTGTTTCTACAAGGAACAAATGTTCTGATGTGATGGGAAGATGGGTTCTTTTTGTCAGAGCACTGAAATTCTGACATCAACTCTTCCTCCTTCTATAGACTTGGTGGTAAGTGTCATGCATGAGTATGGCCCAACTCTGGAAAATTGGCAATGTCTATTTCCTGACTCTGTAAGGACAAGAGATCAGACCCTGGGCTGAGATGAACTCAGTAAGCAATGTCTATCACAGAGAAGCTGGTCACTCATATCATCTTTCAGTTTTCCATTGCCTGCTTCAGAAGGGTTGTGAGATTTAGATGAAATAATATATTTGAAAGTATATAGAAGATTGTAAAGATTTTTGGAGGAATAGTGAAGGGAGCAAACTGAATACGGAATATGCATCTTCCCCTCTGGCTGTTTAGCACCACTTATGGAATATTAGGTAAAATTCAACAAGGAAAAGTCCCCATTCTGAAAGCATTGGGTGTGTGGGCCCCCCAGGAGAAGATCAAACTCATAGGGGCAGGCCTGGGAACTGAGAAAAGACATCTTTTCTGCTCAAACATATTTTTTTTCTAGAGATAGTTACTCTAGGTTTTCCTTTTAGGAATACAATATTCCAGTATAAAAATCTAGAACGACCACTAATTCCATATATCTGTGTATACATACATATGTATGGATATAATACATATGTATATACATATTTTAATTTGGATCCCCTGTTCAAAGAAGAATAATGATGTGCTGTAGCAGATATTAAAGTATAAAGGATTTTTATATTTTTATATATCTACTTGTGGGTATATACTTCTTAGTAAAACAAATGAAACTGCACAAAAGCAACTCAAATGTTTTTATTTCACATCTTGTTCTGTATATTATACCAACAATGTCTATCTTCAATCCTCTGATGAGCAAAGATGGACAAAAAGAAAAAAAGTATTAATTCATTCCTTTTCCTTTTACTTCATCACCTTCAATGGAAGAGACTTCATAACAGAAGAATGCAATAGTAGGAAGCAGCATGGTACGGCGCTTGGATCACTGGTGAGAGAAGAGCACTGCCTTCATTCTGCCTTTGAGCAAAGTTCTGATGTGAATAGAAACTGTGGTAAGTAAGGTTATCAATACTGCTGTGTACTCTGTCATAGATTTAATGCAATTTTATGGGCACTTTGAATCTCCTGGAACTCTAACACTTGCAATCCACTAGATCTGTGCTTATGAAGCACCATGAATGTTCTTGGATGATGTAGCAACCAGGAACAGAACATGTAATCATATCAAGTACATCCTTAAAACCCACATGCAGGTTTAAAATCAGCAAGAATAACGAGAAATCATTAAAATTTTAAGACAGCACATCGAAAGATTACCTCAAGCATGGGGTGGTTCTGAGCATGGTGCTTTGTATACTAGTCATGTGTCTATGAGGCCAGTCCAGCCAGCCAATGCTTAAGGAAAAATAATTAACTTTCATAGCAATTTAAGAGTTCAACATTATAATTATCTCCCATTTTACAATAAAGAAACAGGCACAGAAAGATTAAGTAGCTCATTTAAGTGCTAATTCTTGCTAATAAGTGACCCAGCTGGGATTTGAACCCAGGCTCAAGAAACCATGATCTTCAGTAATATAGGGAATTGTGTCTTCTAGAGACACTGATGTTTTAAACTCAATCCGCATTTTCCTTGGCTCCTCTTCCTTTCTATAGTCATCAAAAAGCCACCACAATTTGTGAGTAGCAAGTATATTGAATAAGAGCAATAGTTACTGTGATGTAAGTATTTCTAAGCCAAGCAACTTGGTGATATGGTTACAGTTATTATTTGAGCCATAGATGAGATTCTGGAGACCTTAAGGAAATCAAGGAATCTGCCTGAGACTCAAAAAACAAGCGATAGAATCCAGATTTGGTCTTTGACAATTTAATACCAATATCCATATATGCCATATTTCATTGTAGAACTTAATTTTCTGGAGGCCCTTTTTTTTTGGTCTTTTTGAGACAGGGTCTCATTGTAGGCCAGCTGTCCTAGAACTCACTATGTAGACCAGGTTGGCCTTGAACTCACTGAGATCCACCTGCCTCTGCCTCCGGAGTGCTGGGATTAAAGGCTCACTATGTAGACCAGGCTGGCCTTGAACTCACTGAGATCCGCCTGCCTCCGGAGTGCTGGGATTAAAGGTGTGTACCCACGCCCAGCTGGAGGTCAAATACATCAAGCCTAGAACAGAATTCTAGAAATATAAAGGAGACAAAAAGTTTAGGCTGCTTTCCTTGGAGAAACAATTATCTCAAGCAGATAACCTCTAACAAATACAGTGAGTAACTGGATGAGCTTTCTTAATTGAATGCAATATTAAGAAAAAGCTCAAGACCTGTTCTTGCTTCTGCTTCCCATTAGCCATACAAAGTTCTTTGAACAACCTTGAGATCCAAAGAAACAGCCATAAAATTGGAAAGCTCCCAGATTGGTGTCAAAAGGAGTAGTCTCTGTTCAAAGGCTGCTTACAGAATAGCAAAATTGTTACAGTAGATCACATAATTAAATAACAAAAGGCATAATCAGAATAACTATGTCCAAAAATCTTACTAAATTAGGCCACAGAAAATAAGAAAAGAAAGCCTGAAGAAGTAATTTTGGTTGAGGACATAAAATTAACTAAGGCGCTGAGGGGACTGTTAAAGTCCAAAAGCCTGGTGTAATGATGGAAGACATTTAAATTCTTGGCACATTTTCGAAGCACATAAAGGAAAATTAGAACAGTACCTCCTAACAGATTCTTAATTATAAAGGCATTTTATGCAAAAGTAGATAATTTTCTTGACCCTCCATTGTATGTTCTGCAGCTAACTGAAGATCCATTGCAGAACACTTGGTTCTATTGCTGTCCGCCTCAGGATCTAATGCACTGAAGACATTTAGAACATAACTGAAGGCTAAATCTCATTTAGGACAAAATGAGAAATAAAAGGATTGACAGACACACTTGGCCACAGGAAGGAAGGAAGGAAGGAAGGAAGGAAGGAAGGAAGGAAGGAAGGGAACAAAACAGAGAGAAATAGATAGTGAGAGAGAAGGGAGGAAAGGGAGGGAGAAGGAGAAAGGAAGGAAGGAGGAAAGGAGGAAGGAAGGGAGGGAGGGAAGGAAGGAAGGAAGGAAGGAAGGAAGGAAGGAAGGAAGGAAGGAAGGAAGGGAAGGGAAGGAGGGAGGGAAGGAAGGAGGGAGGAGGAAGGGAGGAAGGAGGGATTTTTCTTCTACTCCTTAGCCCTTTTATTAGAACGAACAGCTCCTCTCTTATCTTGGCTTCCCAAGAGAGAAGAGGCAGAGACAAAGGTTTAAGTGTAAAAATTTATTGAAGAGTCTGATGGAAGTGCCAGGCATGAGACAGAAAAACAGAAACAGAACAAGGGAGAGGAATCCAAGATTGTGTGATGAATTTAGCTTTTGCTACTATGAAAGTCATATGAAATCTATCCCAGATGTATACCGAGTAGATGTCTTTGAATAAGATGCAGGTCAGGCAGAGATATGCACTGGACAGGGTAGGGAGACTATCAGGGTGCTCCTTTCTGGAGTAGGGTGCTCCTACCCTAGAATATGTCAGTGCACCAGTGGCTGGAGTTAAAGGTGTGGCACACAGGATTCGAATGGTGCCACAATTAGAGTCACCATTTTCATCTCAGAAACATTCCACCTGAATTCTGAGGAGAATGTTCCACTAACCCAGAACAATGCTACTACTGTCGTCTCAAGGTCCTGATTCTGGTGTTTCAAAGAACTGGAAAACATGCATCCCGCTGGACTCAGATTTTCTCCTTCCCCAAGTCTTATACCATTTTCAGGTCTTTCCAGTTGTTTCTAATGAAAATTTGATCCCTACAGGATCACAGCCTGCCCCGAGCCCCCAGCTGCTAGCTGATTACTAGATTTATTACGATCTCTTCAAGATGAGTGATAGCTCCTGGAATTCCCAGCCCAGCAGTCCCTTTTGCCTGGAACATGCTCTCTTCTGTGGCACTGGCTCATCTTTTCTCAGAAGATGAGAAATCTTATCTCAAATCCATTGGCATTTTCTTCAGCACTATGGCAGGGAAGGAGACTCCAATAGAATAAAGGTCCTTAGCCTCATGAGAACCAGAAGGTAAAAGGAATGAAGAGGGGCCACGGTCTCTGTATTGAAAGCAAAAGTATGTTCCCAATAAACTCCCTTCCTTCACTGAGGGCTCTATCCAAAGGGTCCATCTCCTCCCAATGATACTATGGAAAGCAACCAAGCCTTCAGCATGTGACTTTTGCATGATATTCAAATCCTGAATGAATGATATTCATCTACCTGCAATGCTCCTTTAACTATCTTATCCTTGTGGTCCATTATCAGTGCTAAAATCATCCTTTCGCTCTTCTAAGTGAATGATGTGTGGTTTCTTGAAGCCACATCTTCCTTGTTTCTGATGATTATTAGTGGCACATCGGTCCTGGTCTAAAGCTCTGTTTATCAACACCTTACAAACTTATTTTTCACATTTCTTAAGAAGAAATAGCACAAGATTCACTGCTTTGCAAGCAAGCCAATAGAAAATGCACCCAAAATATCAGTTCCTCAGAAGTCCCTCAGTTCTATACTCCCTATAATGAACTCCAGTATGAAAACTTCTTGGTCTCAGAAAAAATAGAAAAATATGTTAATATTTGGAAATATGTTAATATGGAAGGACTTCTATTTGTTGAAACCTTGTTTTTTTTTATTTGCATACTTATGCAATTCTGTTTACATGTATGAATATATATATATATATAATTATACCACACCGTCTTGTTAATTTTTAATTTATATTTTGAATTCTTGCATATCTTGTCATTCTCCATTTTGTTCAGATAATTTTCTCCCTGTCTGCTCTCCACTATGCAGCACAATCTAAAATGTGTTCTTTATGTAATTTTTCTCCATGACTATATACTTATAAAAATATTTATATACACATATAGCCATATGCAGAGCTTTAGAGATATATCAGCATGTGTTAGAATGCATAACAACCCAGAAATCTCTTTTACTGGTTTTTAAAAATCAAGTGTTTGTGTGTGTGTCTGTGTGTGTGTGTGTGTGTGTGTGTGTGTGTGTACACCTGAGTACAGATGACCATCAAATCCAGAGAGCGTGTTGGAATCCCTGAAGCTGAAGGTAGATGCAGGTGGTGGTGAGCTGCCCACATGGGTGCTGGGATCTGAACTCTTGTGCTCAGCAAGAGCAGTTTGTACACTTAACAGTTGAGCTATATCTCCAACCCCATAGAAATCTTTTAACATAAAACTTAAATTTCTTAAAAATAAGAACTTAAAGTTTTATTCATTGTTTTAAGTGGCTTGGGAGTATAAAAACTTACATATCTTTATTATTTATGTTTTTAACCCATATGAACAGGACTTATTTAAACAACTTTGTAGACAACCCTTGCATACTGAAACTTTTCTTTATGTGGAATAGATTATCTGAAAACAGATTACTGCATTAAAAGTGTATATTCTTTTTTTAATAGACATTGAAAGACTGATCTCATAAGATTTGGAGTTCTTTTTTTAGAATTCTGTGGGCGTGCTATTTTTTCCCCTCCCAGAAGGCAGTAGATTTTGCATTCATTTCAGTATTTGCCAATGTGAATCAGGGAGAGTGAATTCTACTTCCTTAGTTCGTTTTTCTTAACCACTGATGTTTGCCCATCTTTTCATTTCTTCTGAATCTACAGATTTTCATTGACACAAATATTTCCTTCGTATCTGTTGGTATTGTTTATTATTAATTTTTGAGTTTTTATTTTACTGTATGAGCGATTGTGTCACATATGAATGTGAGCCATATGCGTTCCTGTGGAGGCCAGAAGAGGGCATTAGATCTCCCTAGAACTGGAATTCCTAGAATCCATGTGGGTGCTAGGAAAGGAACCTGGTTCCTCTGCAAAAGCATCAAGTGCTTAGTAAAGCACATCCCACTATACACTAATAAGAACGTGCCATCTCCTATATGAAAATAATGTCTTATTGGTATATATATTTAAATGTACATCATAAGAGAGCTAGTGCACTCATGTATACCTATAATTCCTGAACAAGAGGCAGCAGGATCAGGAGTTCAAGGTGACCTTTTTCTATATAGTGAATTCAAAACGAGGCTCTATAACATAAAATCTTGTCTTAATAACCTTGAAGAACATAGCCAAATATACATGGCTGGAGAAGTCATAGATCCTAGAGAAAATCCTACCTCTCTCATATGCCAAGAATCGAATTTCATGCTATATACTAAATATGAATCCTTATATTTACAGATCAGTGTACCATTTACCACTCATCAAAGAATCTACTTTTTGCAACAGATGGAGACCACAACAGAGTTCCACAACTGGTCACACACAAAGAATAAGTATCTGAAAGATAATATAAATTATTTTCCTATATATTGACATACTCTCCTTATCATATTTTAATGGCTCATACATTCCAGATCCTTGGATTCTCCAAGCCTTCTGTTTCTAATTATGTATTCCTTTGGCAAAACTGTAGTGACTTATGAGGAGAAACTTTCTTTTTGGTGTTGTATCCTGAATCTCCAGGACTAGTTTCTTCTAATTAGTCCTCCTCTGGGTATTCTGAGCAGATAAAATAAACACAGTCTAGTTTGTATTTGCTCTTCCTCACTTCTCTTCCTTAATTCCTGGTCCTACTGACCATGGGAGCTGTCATCAGCATGTCATTGTAACCTAATAGAGGCATTGGCTGTGGAGAACTAAAAATTTTCCACTGGCATTTCTACAGTCTTCCATAAGCTTCTACACCACTTGCTTCCATGGTCCCAACTACAGAAATCATACATTCAGGTTCTCCCAGAGTGTCAAGCTGGGGAATAATGCCCCAGGGATGCTTCCCTATTCCTTCAACTCTCCTTTGGCTGTCATTATTTTCCAAACATATGGAGTCATGTTTTAATTCTTATAACAAATGTCCCTCCTGAAGTGCAGTTCTACTTCCCTGATTAAAACATGACTAATAACAAGAAAAGGATGCTTTGCATATGTTTATGTTACACCTATCAAATTCTCATCAATTATCTGATATTTTCTAATATATTTTAA
>NW_008352153.1:2135726-2138071 GCF_000622305.1 Nannospalax galili | reverse complement strand
AGATAATTCTGTTTTTCAATTTTTATACCTCTTCATTCTTTAAAAAAATACTTCAGGTATTTGATAACATTTGCTAAAAGTTCTGTCTAGATTAATGTCAAATAAGATTGAGAACCCATGCTCTATGAGCTCAGCAGCTGCCAGCCCCTTGTGTGATTCTCTAGTGGAAACTTTGTATAATATCAAACCCTTTATGTTCCCTGATCCTCATGAACGGGATAATTCTATGAGTTCAACAACTTGATTTCTTGGGACAAGAAATCTGACAAACTCATACAAGATTGGTGTTTGTAGCTTCCTTCATTTAGAACATCTTCTACTCAAGACCAACTTCGTGGGTGTACAGTTTGTGAAGTGCATAAAATCCTAAATTTAGAAAGCCCTGGTGTTGGCCTAGTCCTCTGTCATCATCGAAAAGCTTTGATTTCTGAATAAGTGAGCTTCTGTTTGCACTAGCTCCTCAAATCTTTTAGCTCTTCCTGCTCCCAATAATTATTAATCCAAGTTTTCTTGGGGATTGTGCCAGTTCGTTTTTGTCAACTTGACACAAACTGGAATTAACTGTGCATGTCTGTGGAGGCATTTTCTTGATTAGTAATTGGTAGAGAAAGGCCCAGACCACTAGTGCATGATGCCATCCCTGGGCAGGTGAACCTAGGCTGTATAAGAAAAGTAGCTGAGCAAGCAGGGAAGGCAAGCCAGGGAAATGAGTCACTAAGAAGCATTCCTCCAAGGTCTTTGCTTCAGTTTCTGTCCCCAGGTTTCTGCCTGGTTTTCCAGCCCTGAGTTCCCTCCATGATGGATTGTAACCTGGTAGTTGTAAGTTTAAATAAACCCCTTCTTCCCCAAGTTGCTATTGGTGATTGTGTTTATCACAGCAACAGAAGGGAAAACTAGAACAAGAATCTTCTTAGTTTTAACTATTGATGCTCGAGTATTAGTTCTTACTATTAATCATCTCTACTCTAGTCAATAGACGTTCTCACTATCTGTAGATCCACTTAACCCGCATGATATGTGCATCCAGGGTGAATTGTCCAGGATGCCACTTGAACCGAAAGAGACAAATAACTAACCTTGGAATGGAAGGGACAAAAACTAATGAATATGTTATAATTTTCCTGGAATTCTTACTGAACCTTTAATATAATAAGACAAACAGCATTCAAAATAGATAGAATTAGAACTGGGTATGGTACAACAGATCTATAAATCCTTGCACTTGGGAGATCTGGGTGGGATGATTATGAACTCAAGGGAAGCCCCAGGCTATAGTATGAGAAACTGTCTCAAACAAGCAAATGACATAAACAATTGAAGGAGGAAGAGAAAAGCAGAAAGGAAGAGAGAGAAGGGGGACAGTGAAAGAAAGAATGATAGGAAAGAATTATACAGGTATCCAAACAGAACTAGTGAAGAAGTCTAACGAGTAATTGAGAACAATTCATGTCATAATGAGTGGGGGATGAGTAGCGGAAGTGTTAGGGCAAGATCAAACAAGGCTAATAATATTTTCCTACTTGTTCAGTCTATTGAAAAGAATGAAAGTTTTACTAGTATCAAAATTGTTAATGATTTATACTTACCTATTCTTGATAAACGTGGAATATATTTAAACTTTCCTTAAAAATTATGTATCATTTGACTTTCCATTCATCATTTGGAAACTTCAATAATCTATGAAACAGTATATGTGCATACAATATAGATAAACTAGTAATGAAAACATCAACTATTTTAAGAGTTCATTGCTTGACAACATGATTTTCAATGGAATATCTTGTTTAATCCTCAGAATAGTGCTGTAAATGAAACACATTATGATTATTTTTGTAAATACCCAGAAAATAAAACTTTATGACATTTAATGACTAAGTTGAGGTTTCACAGGGACCAAAATCGATATCCAAGGGATGTCTAATAATATTTTTTTTAGTTTTTATTTCAGAATATTTTGAGATGGTCTCCTTGTAAGCCCTAACTGACCTGGAACTTGTTACGGAGATCAGGCTGGCCTTGATCTCATAGAAATCCATCTACCTCTTCCTCCTGAGTACTGAGATTAAAAAAAAGAATTGTGCCACCACGTCTGGCCCATAATAACAGTTTTTAAAGATGAGTATTTGTGCAAGCTTCTTTGATATACCTATCCTCTAATAATTCAGCTTCTGTCCCTTTATTCAAGAGTTTAGGCAAATGAGATTTCTTATGAACACTCCATTGTTACTGCTTCCTGATCCAGAGAAAGGGACTGTTATACTAACTGTATAAATAAGTTAAAATTGCAAGACTATGTGCTCAGGGGTGTGTGTATGTGTGCATGTGTGTTTATGGTGTGTGTATGT
>NW_008352153.1:2105916-2135279 GCF_000622305.1 Nannospalax galili | reverse complement strand
ATAGATATGGAGTATTGTCACTCAAGTGGAGAATTCCCTTATGCATTTAAATGAGGATAGAAGGAAAGAGGAATAGGAGGTAGTGGAGGAAGGAAAGAAGGAGAAAGGAAAAGGAAAGCTGCAGAGAATTTAGGGTATTACTAAAGCGGGAATTCAATTCAGAGCACTTTCACATCAGAGAGAATTTATGTCAGGGAATCAGTCACACAGATTGGAGGAGCTGAGACACCAAGGCAGTTCAGAAATTAGCAAAGGCAAAATGCAGTGCTCAGAGCTGAAGAGATAAATGGGAACTTTATCCCAGGGCCAGGAAATCCTCACAGAACCCAGAGTATGGCTTTCAGCAGGTAGCTGGCATCACAGAGGTTCCCATCTCAGACCAAGTTCCACTGGAGGCAGAGGGCAAATTGAATGCCTCCCATGTTCCAGATTTCCAGCAGTTCTTTAACGTGAACCTCACTGGGAACCCATAGGCATGGAAACTAGGATATAAAGCTTTGTAGGTGTTCACTTAACCTATACATGATGCAGAAAATACACAGGAGCAGCAAAAATTAGACCTGAAAAATATCTCCAACAGAGTCATGCATAGGAAAAGCAATGTATCTTTACATTACTGATTTCAAATTGTGCTTTTATATAGTCTCATGTTTACTTACATTGCATTACGGGATAGCCTTCAAGGGTGCTTCTATCATTTGTGAAGTCCAACCTTTCCCCCATTTATATTCCTGGGTGCTGGCCAAAACTCTTCTGGACAGCTTCTACAGATCTGCTAGGACTCAGCTCTCTCTCTCTCTCTCTCTCTCTCTCTCTCTCTCTCTCTCTTCATTTTTCCCCTAAAGACTGAAACAGACTGTCATTTCCTTCCCTTGCTTTGAGGACAACAGATTTCTTTCTTGTGGGTGGGGGAGGCACTTGTTTGCATTAAATTTCCCCTCCTTCTAGGGAGGAAGGTATCCCTTCTGCTTTTTGGACTCCAGGGGCTGGTCATCAGCATTCATGTGTGAAAACAGATTCTAGGTTCCTGTGTATCCTCAGCAGGATGCACACTCATATCCGGTGCCGACTGGCTTGGGATCTCTGGAGTGACTGGAAGAAATTCTCCATCTTGGCTGAGTGAGGAGACCCTTCCATATGTTGGCTGGGAGGAGAGCTGCTGTTTGTTGCTTATGTCCCTCCACATCCAGTCTTTCCATATGCAGCTGCCACCAGTCTGAGTCCCCAGCTGGAAAACGGGAAGCCAGCAGTGATAAAGGTATGCCTCCAGGGTCTGCAGTAACATCTGTGGTGTTAGCTGGCTTCCTCAGAAGAGCCCCAAATCAGTCTAGCCATGTTTGGTAAGAATTGTCTTCCTGGGCCTGGGGATGGAGTGCTTACCTAGCACACATAAAACTCTAGGTTCAATTCTCGGCACCATATAACCAAGTACAGTAATGTTCACCTGTCATCCCCGAACTCCAGAGGTACAGGCATGGTCATCTGCCTCTATGTATCAAGCAGTGGGCCAGCCTGAACAAGAAACCAAGTCTCAGATGATAGATAGATAGATGATAGATAGATAGATAGGTAGATAGAATAGATGATAGATAGATAGATGATAGATAGGTAGGTAGATAGATGAATAGATGATAGATAGATAGATGATAGATAGATAGATAGACGATAGATAGATGATAGATACATACATAAATACATAGACCATAGATGATGGCTTGAGAGGTAGATAGATAGCTGATAAATGATAGGTAAAATGCTTGTATCTACAAAAATCTTTCGATTAGTCTCAAGTTATTTCACTGTATTCTATAATACTGTCTTCTAGTCTTAGCCTTTCTGCTTCTCTGATTTTTCTTCTCAGACTTCTAGTCCATTGTATTAGATTGTTAGGTATCTCCAGCAAATTCATTGGGTTTTTGTTTGTTTGTTTGTTTGTTTAGAAAACATCATTTCAAAACCAATATTGTTCAGTCATAAGAATAAAATTATCTCATTTGTTGCAAAATCGGTTGAATTGATTGACGTCATGATAATTGAACTAAGTCAATCATTGGAGATATAACACTATATATTTTAACTTATATATGGAAGATTAAAAAGTGAATTTCATGAGAGTACAGAATGGAGAATTGGTTTCTAGAGCATGGGAAGTATATGTGGAAAGCTGATGGAAAGCAGATAGTTAACAGGCACAGGGTTCAGAGGTGCAATTGGAGAGGAGAAATAATTCCAATATTCTATATTAGATAACTAGGTTTGACATAAATTCATTATATATTTCAAAATAGCTATTAGAAAGGATTTTGAATCCTCCCTGCAAAAAAGAAATGATAAATGTTTGAGAGCATAAATACATCAATTACCTTGACCTAAGTTTTGAAGATTTATTTTGTTTTATTTTATAATTATGTGCACATATGGGTTTGGGTGTGGTTACTTCCATGCAAGTACAGTGCCCAGAGTCCTTTAGAAAAAGCCATATGGAAACATACCCCTTAGAAGCTTCTGAAAGTGTACACACACACACACACACACACACACACACACACACACATATTATTAATAAAAGAGATTAAAATAGTTACCTTATAACAGAGAGACATTGCCTCCTCTAGGCATCATAGACTACTGGAAAATATCTTCAATGTCAGGAATGAACTCCTACTCTAGAAGCTGTTGACATTGCCCCTGCTCTTAGTTACTCACTAGTACTGGAGGGTAAGACCCTATTGCTGAAGACACTAAATATATGAGCTTTAGAACAACAAGACAAAATCAAGCTGATGCTGACTTCAAATCCTCATCTCTACTGGCTAGCTTCTTCAACAGTGCTGGAAGGTGCTATTCATGCTACTGGAAGAAAAAAAAAAATCATTAATCTTACCCTGCTGTGGCTCCTGTGAACTACAGCAACAACTGGCCTGGCCTGATATGCCCACCAGTGTAGTAATGGTATGGATATTATGGGTATAACCAACCATTCTCTAATTGGGTTTAAGCTCTGCTTCATAGGACGGAACTCATGCATGTCACCAATATCAGGCTTAGGAACCTAAGACTAGACAGATCACAGCATATAGAGGAGAACCTAATACTAGTTTTCTACTAGTTATATTAAACTGACGCTTAATGACTTACTATTATGTAGATGAATGCATCTCTCAACTCTCACCAGAGAAGTTTCCTTATGCAACAGATGATTAACACAGAAGGCCACAACTAACTAACGTGCAGAGAACAAGAGTTTATAGAGTGCTAATTTCTTAATATGACCCCTAAAACAAACTTCTGCCCCCCGCCCCGCAAGGCTCAGAAACCATTGTGGAAGGTGGACGGGAGATTTTTAGAGCCAGAGGTGGTGGATGACCAAAAGGTTTTTCTGACATCTCATCATTTACTCATATGAACTCACAGCAAAGTTGATAGCATGCACAAGTCCAATGCAAACTTAAACCAGACAAAACCCAGCATAGAAATGAGGAATTGGCTAAGTAACCCCAATCCAACCTAAGGAAAATTTCGTTAACCTATGGCTGCTAGGAGGGCAAGAGAAAGTCTTTCAAGGATAGAAATCTTGGAATATTAATCAGACTCTAGTGGATGGACCCACATTGAAGAACACTGGGGGACAAAAATTAGACTCCATAGGCTTTATTTATTGATATAGATATATAATGTATACATATAAACATTACATATATAATAGAGTACATTAAATTGGACTTGGGGCAATAAGGAAAGGTGTGGCTAGGGGAGATTTTGGATAGGCGTATCTTCCAAGAGAACCAGAACTGAACCCTAAAAGATTCCTTAGACATAGGGGGAGACAGCCACCCCTCCCACCCAATCAGTCAGCTTCAATTGCATGAGTGGGAAGGTTAAAGGACAGTCACTGCGGAAGCTGGGAAGCAGCAAAACATTGCCATCTTGGTGGGGCACGGGCACTGTGCTGGAGGAGTGCTGGCAGTGGCAGATCTCAAAGAGCTCAGCCAAGGTGTAGGGAAAGAGCCTGTGAATGTATGCCTTTGTAAGTAACTTTCTTTTGGATATCATAAACTTCATACAAAAACCCAAATGGATTGAGTAGTGTAGGTTTTGTCGGTCAGACGTTAGGACAGCATGGGTCTCCCAGGGGAAAATTTGGTGATACAGGAGGGTATCTAAATACCATCAAATTTTATGAAAATCACCAATTAACAATAAAAAGAAAACAAAAGAATGAAATTAATTGAAATAAATTTTTAAAAATAACAATGGGCTCAAAAAGGACATGTAATGAAAATCAGAAGGGATCTTTTCGTGATGTTAATCGTGTACCCTACAGGTAGACACAGAAAGTTGGCTGATCAATATCATCTTCTTTACTGCCTATCTGAAAGAGGATGGTAAAAAGAAAAGGCAGCAATTCAGGTACTGTAATGCTTTCAGAATAGCAGGTGGTTCATGGTTAACTAATCAGACAGTTGAGAAGAACCCAAGAGGCTCTCAAACGAAATCTGAGACTCTCATAGGGATCTATTTGTGTGTGTGCATGTGATGTATCTGCATGTGTATGTGTGTTTGCACATGTGTGTGCACGTTAGCATGGAGGCCAATAGTTGATGTCAGAGGCTTCCTCAATTGCTTTCCATTCACACTCAGCTTATTTTTCTATGGGTACTGAGAATCTAAACTCTGATCCTCGTGATTACATGGCAAGTAGTACTAAACCATATCTGCTGAGTCATCTTCCCCTCCCCCTGGTAAGCATCTGTTCTAGTTTGTTTCTATTGCTGTGATAAAAAAAAAATTGACCAAAATAAACTTTGAATGGAAAGACTTTATTTCACTTTAGAGCTCACAATTCATCATCCAGGGAGCCAGTGTAGGAGCTTAGGGAAGGAACCTGGAGCACAGACCATGGAGGAACCCTGCTTATTGGCTTCCTCTCTGGCCTGTGCTCGGCCTGCTTTCTTATATAACCCAGGACCACCTGCCAAGGGGTGGCACAACCCACAGTGGGCTGGGCCTCCCACATCATCCAACAATCAATAAAATGCCCCAGAGATATGACCACAGGCCAATCTAATGGAGGAAATTCCTCAATTGAGGCTTCCTCTACCCAGGTGTGTCAAGTTGACAAGTGACACTCTCCAGTGCAGCATCTTTGCACTGCAAAAGAATATCTGCCTAAGAATAAAATAAAATGAAGAGGGAAGTAGTGTGAAGACATAGTGAGTGGAGGCCCTGAGTCTGCTGATATTATTTGAAGTACACGCTATCTACTTTGACCTCTAATCCAGAAGATCTCTAATAAAGCTTTCAATACACTATTTTATTTGATTGAAGTAGTTTCACTTTCTTTCACTTGTAATCTTACCTTTTAGTTATTCTTAACAGATTAAATAGATAGTTAACTAAAAGTCAAGATCCTTATTCATTTATTCTTTAATACCCTCTAGGCTGTTGTAAGACCCTCTAGGTCTTCCTACTGAAAAGAACAATGATCATGGTTCTGCAAAGCAAAAGTGGCCATTTATACCATGCTTCGCTCAGAGGCAAGATATCTAGCTCTGATCAAGACAGACTCTTCAGGCCAGTCAGACAGCTCATCAGGAAAAGCACCTGCTGCTGAGTTTGGTCCCCAGACCCATATGGTGGAAGGAGACAACCCACTTCCATGCATTATCTTCTGACATTCACAAGCACACACTGGCACACACATACACACATATACAAAATAAATAGGTAAAATATAGCTTAAAGGCACATAGGCACATATTTAAGACAGAATTTTTATATAGTAATTTTTCTACCCAACAATATCGGAGGAATAAAACAAATGGTGTCTTGTCTTTCAATACCATCACTTCATGCTGGATGTGCTTGAGAACGTCATAGTAAAGTTGCCACTATCAAAGCAAAATTTCAAGCACCCCAAAAAATAAAAAAATAGACACAGGTGTTTAACAGACATACTTTGAGGTCTATAACAATTTGGTAAGAGGGACATAAAAGACACTTTTTCTCCTTGCCCTCCTAGGTCGACTAGTTCCAGGGGACTATGAGCATCTCTCAAAATGTCCTATAACAGTGAGTGGTGGGTCACCTGTCCTCTTGATCAAGGAGGCTGAGGAGACCCTATCAGATGGACTTAAACCAGTGTCCAGTCTATAAAGAGGAGGGTCAACATAGAGGAATTATTTCCTCCATGCTTCCAAGAGAAGCCAACCATGGTCAAGCAGGACCTTTGACTTATCTTCACATAGGCGGAACTGGTAAAAGAAAGGAGCCAGGGGCTCCTCCCAAGCCCATGTGACCCCTGAGGAACAGATCCTCAAACGACCTTAAGCGTAAACTAAATCGGTTTATCTGGTCCAACTGTATGGCCTTAAACACCCAAAAGGAAAGTATAACCAAAGATTAAAGGGGCCAATATAATTTCATAAGAGTCCATATGTATAGCTAAAGGCTACATAACAAGCAACAATGCCAGACAGGCGATACCTTCTTTTGAGTTGTTGGCCAGGGTGGTCAAAGGGATTCCCAGATAGTAACCCAGCACAGAACAGGGATAATGAACAGCAGACCCCAATCTTAGCCAAAGGAATACTGACAAATGATTACCGCTAGGTGAGGAACAGCTGACCCTCCTAAAAGTAAGACCTCTAGATAGGTTGAATAGATTCACCAGAAGGGCAGGTAGTGGGGAATGGCTGGGGGTGCTAACAACACAGCAGACAGTAGCAGGGATATCAAAGTATAAGGGCTCTAGTGGGGGGAGGGAGGCTATGGGAGGGTGCTACCTGGGAAGTGGGTGTAAAAATATATTAATTAATTAAAAACAAATTTTTTAAAAGGCATCTGTAGCCATCTCCAAAGCCAATGTTATTTTTTACTCCAGATAAAAATATTTTTTTTAAAAAGAGAATTATAGAACAGGAAGCACATTGCTACACACAGCAAAAGCCAGAATATGTCCTTTAAGAGCCCACATCTAAGATTCCATTTTGATAGATTTAATCTCTTAAAGGGTCAGGCCTCCCAAAGCCAATTTTAATAATGAAATAGAGTTTTTTTTAAAGGTTAAAACCTCATTTAATTTTATGTCTTTTAGGGTTTATACTGAGTACAATAGTGTATAATTGTATTAATTCAACTGTAAACCTAAAAATTTACAGCCAATTTTGAAGGAGATGCATCTTAGCTCCTGAAATTGTTATTGAATATGTCAATGCTGTTGTAATGAAATGCTTCTTCTGATTGTGTTTGACTTTTAAATAAATAATTAAAAACAAAACTATATGATATCAGAAGCTAAAATTTAAAGAAATTAAAATATTAAGATAATCAGAAAATATGAAATTGAATAGCGGTCTCCTGTAGCTAATCTCATTCATTCATTTATGCATGTAGTCATTAATTTAGTAAATATTAATTAGACTTACCAACCTCTGTCCTATGCCTTGTATTAGGACATGGAGATATGTTAACTAGTCCTGCTTTCATAAAGCAACTTAACCACCCCCTTTCCCTCCTTCCTCATCACTATTGATATTGTAATCATTAGTGTCATTATGTGATGTTATGAGTGAAAAAATATTATATGTCTAAAAAGAAATGGTGAAAAGACAGAAATTCTACACTTTAACTGAGCCAAGAGAAAGCTACATAGGCATGACTAAGATCATGACAGAAATACCATGACCAATCTGTGGGATGTAAAGAAATATAAGAATATATAAAAAGGAAAAAGTAAAATCATTCTTTTTCTCACAAACCAAATCCTCACAGTTCCCAAATGCAGCAGAAGAAAAAAAACGAAGACTCTTCTGATGGACAGTCACATTTTACAATGACCATTCCTGTCTAACCAACAGATACTTTCATTACCAATTTATCTGTTGCTGGACATGTAGGGCAGCTCCATTTCCTTCCTACTGTGAATAAATCAATGATAAATACGGATGTGCAAATACTGCTATGGTAGGATATGGGTTATAGGGTTCTCTGCTACTGTGCCCAGGACTGGAATCGCTGGGTACAAAGAACTGCAGAAATTCAACACCAAGAAAATAAATCTGCCAGTCAACAAATGAGCTAATGAATAGTTTTCAAATAAGAGACACCAATGATCAATAAGTACTTTTAAAAGTGATCAATATCCCTTTTGATCACTACAAATTTTAATTTTGATCAATTATACAAGAAAAATATGCTCACAATGAATGAAAGGTTGTCTCAGAAGACAAGAAACTGTAAAATCAAATAAAGCATGAAAAGTGCTCCATAATTCTTTTAGCTGTAGCATCTCTTAAACACTCTGCATTGGTAAACACCAGTAGAAGTGTGAAGCATAATTTCAGGCTCTTATCTAAAAGTAGACATCATGGCCTCCCTCCTAACCAGCTATAGCCATAACCACCATCAACATCATTGCTGCCCTCTATTGAGTAAACTCTTTCCAACCAAAGAATTCAAAATAACTATTCAGTAAATTCTTGAATTAAAAATCAGTATCTCAGTTTTAAAGACTCTTTACACTAATTAACACAATTTTTAAAATATCAAAAAAATAAAATGAGCTGGGTGAGGTAATACACACCTTTAATCTCAGCACTCAGGAAGCAGAAGGAGGCAGATCTCTGTTAGATCCAGTTAAACCTGGTCTAATATCAAGTTCCAAGGTAGCTGGGGCTAAAGGGATCCTGTTTCTGAATGACTGAATGAATGAATGGATGAATGAATGAATGAATGAATGAAAAATAAAATGCATAAGTCTCAATAGAAATAGTTGAAGAGAAAATTGAAAAGCTATTTTTATTTGACAAGCATTTTTTATCAAAGAATCTACTCTAGTAGTTCTATTTTTTATCTTTTAAGGAACCTCTACACTGACTTCCATAATGACTACATAGTAAGGAGGGTACCTCTTTCTCCACATCCTCTCTTACATTTGTTACAAGATTTACTGATTATAGCCATTCCTTCTGGAGTGAGGTGGTATCTCAAAGTAGTTTAAATTTGCATTTCCCCAATGAATAGGGTTATTGATCACTTTTAAAAGTACTTATTGATCATTTGTGTTTTCTTCTTTTGGAAACTATTCATTTCATTAGCTCATTTGTTGACTGGCAGATTTATTTTCTTGGTGTTGAATTTCTGCAGTTCTTTGTATCCAGCTATTCCAGTCCTGGGCACAGTAGCAGAGAACCCTATAACCCCATATCCTAACATAGCAATATTTGCACATACACATTTATCGCTGCTTTATTCACAATAGGAAGAAAATGGAGCCACCCTACATGTCTATCTACAGATAAATTCGTAATGAACATGTGGTACATATACAAAATGCAATATATTACTCAGCTGTTATAAAATAAAATTTGCAGGAAAATGGATGAACTTAGAATATATAATATTAAAGAAGGTCACCCAAAATCAGATTGAAAAGAACCACATTTTCCCTCATATGAGGATCCTAGCCTATAATATTTACATGCTTATATGCAAACAACTTTAAGGGAGGATGAGATGCAGGCAAAAGGACACATGAGATTTGAAAGAGAATACAAAACTTACATTCCTTCTAGGTTCAAACCCATACCCAGTTTTGTTTTGTTTTATTTATTTTAATTTATTTTTTTGATGTGTAGTGAATAAGTTCATAAAAATACAGTATACAGTTGATAGTGAAATGTAAAACGCTAATCAGTGCTTCATAGATTCAGAATGTTCCTTCTAGCTGTATAGATACTCTTTGAGTTGCATAAAGTGATTAAAAGTTAATCTACTCTGCCTACTTTTAGGGTTCACCAACCTCACACATATATGTTGCTATATAAAGAAAGACATTTTTCTGTTTTGTTCTATTTTATAGTTGATGTTTCTCTGCTAAGATTTCATAGCTTTTCATTTATTATGAACTGAGGTTTTTTTTTACATTTTTATCATAGTCATAAAATTTGTTTTTAAATATTTCTCCATTTCTTGCACTTTGGTCATGTTGGAATCAGTCTCTACTGACTTTTTTTCTTTGAAAGAGATAACAATTTCTTGGCTTTTCCATATGAAGTGATTTTGATTATTTCACAAACATTTTCTTCAGAGGACAGTAGAATCTATTATAGTCTTCCAGAAAGTGTCTTTGTTTCATCACTAATTTTAAGTGACAATTAACTCATTGGCATCCAGCTGCATTCTATCTCTAGAGTCCTAGTTTCATGCTCAGTTTTTTGCTTCAGTCTTTAGCTTGAGAAAAAAAGTGGAGACTGTCCCATTCATGGAGAGTTGAAGGGTCAGCTGGGGATCTGGGCAACTGTTCTACTCAGAAAGTAGGGCTTTCTGTCTCTGATTCTCTATTCAGTAAGGTCTATTTTCTGTTTTATAATAGCAGTGATTGTCACAAACTGTACACTGCAGTTCTTTAAAACAGAAAAATAGTATAATTTTCTATGCTCAGCCCTCAGCTTTTTCTATTTGTCTGCAAATCATTGATGACAGCTTATTCTCGGCCTTCAAAGTTGTGACAATAGAGAACTCAGAGTTTTCCCCTCTTTTATATAGGCCTCTACAAAACACACTTGCAATTGGTCATTTCTATTCTCATATTCTTCAGAATGTTTTCTCCAGTTTTAGAGAGTTCGCAGTTGATTGCCATGGGAGGCTGCTTTGGTGGAAGCTTCATTAGTAGTACAAGAAGTGAAAGTCCCTAATGGGTTTATCTTCCAGATACTTCTCACTGGTAAAGAAAAACTATTTAAATTGTGAATATTTTCAATTCTCTGTACACTTGTGTGTGTTTATGCATATATGTACATGTTGGTGAAGGCTCATGTACACCACTGTGAATACTCTCATGAAGGGAAAGGCAAAAGCAAATATAACCACTTCTATTCTTTCTTAATAGATGAGCATAAAATTTCAAGTTCTCTGCACTACTCAATAATTTTTAATTATTGTTCTAATAACATTCACAGGCTTAAGGGTACTGAAATTTTCTAACAAGGAATTTAAAAGAAGGCAATGCACTCCATAATTAAGGAAAAATTTGCCCACATCAACATGAACCATGATTGAAATGGGCAGCAGGCCCCAATCTTAGTCATATAACAATTGCCAGATGATTACCAAAGGGTGAAGAAGAACTGATATTCTTTTTTAAAATTTTATTTATTATTTTTATTTTATGTGTATGTGTGTATTGCAATGAGAAACAATGAGAGGGGTTTCTCACTGTCAGATAAAGAAGTTACAGATGTGGAAAAAGAAGCTAGACTCAGCCCCGTGCTACTGGTTAGAAATTAGAAGCATCAGCATAAAATCTTGCTTTCCTTTACAAACAGATAAAAAGATATAGATGCATGAGTGAGTTTGTGTGTCTCTCTGTGTGTATGTGTGTAGGGGTATATATTCAAATATCCTTTAATGGCATCCACTGTGGGGATCTTGGAGTCATGACACTAAACATTCATGAGCATGTCTACCATCAAACCTTGCCATCTAATAGTTGGCTCCACTAAAATAAACTGTATTCCTTGAGAAAAGCAGTAGATTTCAAGTGTGGGGAAAGGTAAATATAATCCTCAATTATAATTGTTTCATTTTTCTAAGCCACAATATATGCTAGAACAGGAGAAAGCATGCCAATTAGGAAAGAACACATATCATATGAGGCACAGAAACCATACTGAGGATTTTCCAACTTGGCAAATCAAGGGGAAAATGAATATCAAAAATAAATAACAGAAATCACAGATAATAATGGAGTGAAAAAGAAAATTAAAATGGATATGCAGATATTTCAAGAAAGACTAGACTGGAAGTGTGATAAGGAACTGAGTGTCTGAATTTCAAGGAACTTTCACACACTATGATTATTATCTACAGAAATCAAAAGTAGAGAAGCCTGTTAAACACCACCTAGTTCATGTATGAAGGAAACACTGACAATAACTGGACAAATACCCCTGTGGGGCATTCAATAAGATATAATGAGAGAAATACATTACCAACTGTGTGGTATTCTTGCCAAAGACTTATAAACTGAGCCTACTCATAATTGAACCTCAGGGTGAAGAGTGTTCTACTGAACAGAAAACACTGAATGGTGATCTTCAAAAGTGAAAAGATTGACTAGTTGATCTAGCCATGAAGAGCATGAAAATTTGGGCAATAAAATGAGACATGTGACTCTCTCCTGCCACCATAAAGATATCAGAGAATTTCTGAAGTCTTGTATGAGGTCTAAAGAGTAAATGATGCTGCTCTCTTCAAAGGCTCTGCAACAAATCCACATAGATATTAAATGCACAGTAAAATGAATGTGAATAGTCAATGGGTCCCCAGTTCACTCTCAAATAGTTCATTTAAAAAAAAAACCTAATAAGCAGACTGGAGAATTGCCTCAATGGTAAAGTAGCACTGACTGCTTTTGAAGGGGATCCAGGTTAGGTTTCCAGCACCCACATGTTGGCTAACAATCCTCAGTAACTCCAATTCCAGTGGATCTGATAGCCTGTTATGGCCTTTGTGAACATTGCAATTAGCACACACATGGTACACTTATGTACACACAAGCAAAACACTCATACACATAAAATAAAAATACATACATTAAAAAACAATTTTGAAACATAATTAGGGTTCACTTTTAATATTTTTTAAATTGTGTTGTTAAAAAGTAAAAAGCTATGTTTTATAGGAAGCATCATAATTTTATTTAAATTTTTCTTAAAGGAACAATAAAGATAAATTACCCTCCTCCACTAAGTTCATTTCTCCACAGGAATTTGATTGACAAACTCATAGAAAATTTAGGTTCTGAGTATTTTAGAAATTCTTTGTCCTCACACAAATCTAGTATGGTTTAACATGTCTTTCTTTTACATCCTCTTGAGTTATAGATACAGAAATGCAACATATTGGTGTGTCTATATATATATGTCATATTTGTGTGCTACATAATATATTGAGTATGCTTTATTGAATGGCTAAAACTAAATCACTAGCCTCAATTTATGCTTCATAAATTAATTTCTTCATTTGTATCCATAGTAATACAAGCTATATTCTACCAGGATAAAGATATTTAAAGAAAATAAGTCAAACTGTGAAGTACAGTCTTTGAAGAACACAGAGAATTGCATTAGACACTTGAGTGGTTTTCTATTTAGGTTAATGTGGCAAAGCTAGCTTGTTGTTCAAAAACCCTTTTCCCTTTCCTCTTGTGCTTACAGGGTAAAAGCATTTTTCGCTGTTCTTATTAGCCTATATTTCTCAATGACTATGTGGAACAGATTCTCTTCCTCCATCACCATTTCCTTTTCAAATGAATAAAAATAAGTTTCTACTTTTAAAGCCACTGAAGATTCTTTTTCTCACTACAGCGCCTACCACGACCAAAACCAGTGCATTTACTTGCTCTCAGATTTGATAGGAGCCTACAGCTGGCTGTGTGAAATCTAAATTGCCTTAGTGTAAAACATTTGTAGATCAAATTAGCCATCTTCTGGTTAATGTTAGCTGCTCTCTTAAAGGATAAATCTTCTCTTGATTGTGCTAATGGAATCTCTCATTTTTCTCCATCTATCAAAGGCCCCATTCCAGGAAGAGAGTGATGAAGAGGAGGAAAGAGCTTTCTGCCACATGTAGATCACTATGTGCCCATCTATTTGTGTCAATGTGCTAAAACTCATTATATAGCAGATGCAGAATATCAAAGCTGGCACATGAGAAAGCATGTTTCTAATAATTCCTACAGTTTCTAATAATTCTAGTCAGAGTTGTGAATGAAAGCATAGAACCTTGAAGGCTGTAGAAGCTAAGTAGAGATGACTGAGGAAGAGGGAAGGCTTCCTGTAGACTATGCCAGCCCTGACTTCTCCGAGGCCCTCACTAGCATTACTGTGCTGGCTTTAGGTGACGGAATTTCTTCCACAGTCCATCTCTTAGCATGTGAGCAACTCCCCCTGGCACCTGACCACAAAACACTACATAAACTCTATGCTCTGATGTTTACTCTAGTTTAATGATCCCCAGTTTTCTCACCCACAAAATGAGGCTAGAAAGACACATTTCACTGTTTTATAATATGAAATTTAAGATGTAGGTGTAGGAATAGTACCGAGATTAAAAACCAATTAAACATAGATAATACCGAAATTTTGTACCTTAATATTCAGCTACTGGCATAGACACTTCATCCTAAATCACTATGCAAACTTACTTGGGCTTTTGTTATATGTGAAAACAATATAAATATTTGAATATTAAGATTTGTGCTCTCCCTGAATTAAGAAATGAGAGAGAGAGAGAGAGAGAGAGAGAGAGAGAGAGAGAAATTTTAAATGAGCTTGACTATGTAGTGCCTCTGTAAGTGGACAAATGGAGATTCCTTGGCAGAGATTAAAGCCTTTCCTTCCTTTCCTTGCATGAAGAAATAATCTGGCCAATACAGAGAGCTGCAGTTAAATAATCACAATATCACCATTATCAGGTATATGCTTTACTGGACTTCTTGTCTTCATAAAACTCTAATACATTGCAATATTTACATTTTATGAGAGTATGTATTAAAGAGTAATTTGTTTAGTAACTTATCCACTCAGGGTCATACAACTAGAAGGCTTCAAAAAGGGAATTCAAGTTGACATGTGTTACCTACAATTTTTTCTGTCCAAAATGTCCTTGTATAACAAAATTTTAAAATATCTTCATGGATTTTTCATTGAGCTGCCACAATCATTATCAGTAGATACATTTAATGGAAACATCAAAATATCCCAAGCATATCTGATTATAAAGTTTTAAGAGACAACATAAAAATTTAAATACATCCATTGAAAACATACTGAAAATCATACTGTGTGATTATGATATAAAAAGAAAATTTGGGCAATAAAAAAATAAAATAATAAATACACTTGCTCATCCCTAACCAATGTAAAGGGCATCTCGTGAGTTCCTGTATCATACTAATATTATTGTCTTTCTTCCAGGTCATCCTTTACAGACAACTGGATTCTTCTCTTTGGAAAAGACCATGGTGACTAATTGAGCCAATACCTTAGTTTGCTTAATATGGGTCAGATCTTCTGATCTGTGTTTGAGTGGGAGCTATGTGAAATACAATTCATAGGGAGTTCTTTTTCCAGGCATACATAATTGAACTTATGTTTAAAAAATTGTCTTTCATATTTGACTCAATATGCTCACAAATGCACCCCTTGAAGAACAAACAAATTGTACCTCAAGCTTCAAAGCTGAGGGACAGTAGGTAATGATAATTTCATCTGCAAGCCAGAGTCAGCATCAATTCAAGTAGAATACTGCTTTGAGCCAGGTGGGCAGGTAAGGAATACTTGGAAACAAGATATTTCCTTCCTAAGTCTTTCAATCTCAATGCTAGTCCTAAAAGCTTTCTTGATTGATTCTGTTATCAAAGAGTGTTTCTTAAATTCTTAAGGTTAACTGTTACACAGTATTTCTCTTTACTGGTCTTTCTGCTGTTTCTTTTAAATTTTACCTCTTGATTTACTTGGATGACAAGCTTGATTCATTGTTTTGTAGTGTCTATAAGCCTTCAAGAACTTTTTAGGTACCCTTAAAGAGGCTCAATTTGAATCCCTTCATAAACCAACCATGTTAGTTTAGCCTCAGGTGAAATATTTGAAGGCATAATGGCCTACCTCATTTGGTCCTCAAGAATGGAATAATATGAATTACCACACTGCAGATGATTCATTATGCTCAAACTTTCTTCTTCCTGAGCTCTGGAGAGTCAAATCTTCCCAATAATAACTACAGCTGATCAGAGAAGTATCAAGTAAGTATAACGAGATTCGTAAAACACTATTGCATTTTATATTTATCATTAGCATGGATTATCTAAAGATTACCCTCCACCAGAAATCTATTGAAATTACATGATAAATCTAGTTTTCTGACATGCAAAGAAATAATCCTATGAATTTCCATTTATCTATACTTTTCCCTATTATGAAACAAGAATATTTCCTTGCATTGACTATTTACATCCGAAGTAGAATATTTCCAAGTGCATTTGAATGGAGACTGTCATTGATCCCTATGTCCATTGCTTACAATACTTCTATATTTCATTAGCACATCTGTTAACACAGACTGGACTTCTAAAAGTACCTGAGGAAGATGAATTGGCCACCATTAATGAGATGCAACTGAAGTTCTAGAAATGTTTAATAGCAACATATGGGGAGTGGAGAAATTGCTCAGTGCTTAAGAGCACTGGCTACTCTTGCAGAAGACCTAGGTTTGAATCCCAGCATCCCTATGGTGACTAACAAGCTTCTTTAATTCCAGTACCAGGGACTCTGATGTCCTCTTGTGTCCTCTATAGGCACTGTACAATATGGGTTCACTAACATTCATGCAGGCAAAACACTCAAACACAAAATCGCCTAGCATATAGGAAACCTTGAATTTGCTTCCAAGCACATAATAGATAGCACATAAAATAAAAATAAATAAATAAATAAATAAATAAATAAATAAATAAATAAGTTAAATAGAAGCACTATGCTGCCCTTAAAAACTAAAAGTCCTAGCCATACCTAGTAGCCCATACCTTTAATCCTAGCATTCAGAACACAGAGGCAGATGATCTCTGTGATATCAAGGCCAGTCTGGAATGATCTACATAGCAAGTTCCAGGCTAGCTGCGACTACCAGTGAGACCCTGTTTCAAAACCAAAAAAACCAAGACAACAACCACCAAGAAAGCAAAAAATATTATGAAAGTCTTGTGTATCTATCATTTAATATTAAAGTGATAATGTTAATAAATACATAATGTGTAATGATTTCTGTTTCCAAGAGCAAAATTCTTTCACCATAGATATTTGACATTAAAATAACTACTGACTTTATTTTGTTCTTTGATGATGCCAAATTTCTTAAATCCTTACCATGTATCAAGACAATTTTAAAATCTCACTTAACCCTGACTATATATGAGGCTGAGACACGAGTAGTCGGGGTTTTGCCATAAGTTTTAACATTTTTTTATTTTTATGTGTGTGAGTGTTTTGCCTTCATGTAAGTAAGTACACCCATGTTGTGCAATGCCCACTGAGGCCAGAGGAGGATATCAGATCCCCTGGAACTGGAGTTATTGAATGTTGTTAGCCATCATGTGGATGCTAGGAACAGAACCTGGGTTCTCCGTAAAAGCAACCAGTGCTCTCATCTACTGAGCCATCATTCCAGTCCCCTGCCTTCATATCTTATTAAATATAAATTATACTCAAATGAATGCATATGTAATTTCAGTTTTCTAGATTCCAACTGCCCCAATGTCACGTTTGTGATGTAAGAACATTTTTAAAATATATAGAGAAAAATTAGAATATTGTAAACTCCAGTATTTTTCCTCAGTCATTGTGATAGATAAGACTGATTTTCAAATTGAAAAGATTGAGGGTCACCTAGGAGACAGCATTCTTGTGACAGACTAACTAGATTATCTAGACAAGTAACCAATAGTCATGATAGGCAATTGTCCACAAGCATCAGAGGCAATTTCTCCTTTAGAAGCATCAGCAGTGTGAACTTGCATTACCTTTACCTTCATGTCTGAGCTCTGGTAATTGAGACTTCTCAATTCTGACTTCAATTTCTTTAACTGCAAGGTTAATATCTGGAAAGTCTGGGCACCAGTGACCCAGGAACAAAGAGCAGACGCCCTGCAGTAGGAATGCAGAGGCATTCTTCAACAGGGTGCTTATCATCCTGCAGTCCTCAGACTTGGTTTAAAGGAAAGGTCGCTTAGCTTGACACTGAAGATTACACAAGAATAAGGGGAAGTGTCCACTTAAAGCTCAGAAGGACTGCAGGAGTCTAAAAGCAGGTTTTACTCAGTTGTAGAGAATTTCAGGAAAATGGATGAGTTTTGAAAATACTATATTAAACATGGTAACACATGGCTGGAGACGTCTTAGATCTTAGAGAAAACTCCAAGGCTGTCACCTCCCCTAGACAAATGTAATTTCTTATTATGTGCAAAATATGGATCCTTATATTACAGACAAATATCCCAGGTCACCACCCATTAAAGAAGCTTCTTTTGACCAGACAGAGACTTTGACAGAGTTCTACAACTAGTCATACACAGACATTGTCTGTGAATTTCCCAAGCCTAAGCAGCATATCTACAATGAAACCTCTATACCTAAGGTTCATGTAACATAGAAGAAGGTGTAAAGAGGACACTAATGCACTTCTCAGTTCTCATCAATGAAGCTCCTTCATGCATCAGAGAACCGGGAGCACAAAATGTCATGAATAGCCAAAGCATGGAGAGTAAAAGTCTGCAGAGTGTAGGTTCATGAACAGGACTCAGGGACCACTGTGAAAGAGAGGAGCAGAAATATTGTAATAGCCAGGGAGGAGGTACATGACCATGTGACAATAGAGTCCTACAAGCAAATGGGACCTTGCTCATATGAACCTACAGCAATGGTGTCAGCATGCATGAGACCTATACAAACTCAAGCAGCCAAAATCCCAACATAGAACTGTGGAAATGGCCAATAAGCTCCAATCTTAGTCAAAGAATTATTGGCAGCTGATTACTATTGAGTGAGGAAGACCTGATCTTCTTTAAGGGAAAGACTCTAGATAGGCTATCTAGACCCCAGTGGATGAACTTGTACTGAGGGTCATCTGGGAACACCAACTTGACATGATACACCTAAATACAAATGACAGAATGTGTAAACTCCATCTAGTAGGGTGTTGGGCTATGGGAGGATGCCAGTGGGGGAGGGGGTATAAAGATGATTAAGATTGATTGTAGTGTTCTCTATGAAATACACAAAATCCACTAAAAATTTACAGAAATAACCATGGTAACACAGACTCAGAAAGTCAAAAGTAGCATCTTCTCTCTCACATGCAGATTCCAGATTATAGTGTCTACATGTATGACTATAAATGGGGGTGACTATGGGTATAGACCATGAAATAGAAAAGAGACCAAAAGAGCAGAGAACAAGGTGTTGAGGGGGAGACCAACAGGTCATATGAGGCATGAAATTGGGAAGGAGGATTCGAAGGGGCATGGATGGAAGGGCAAAGGGTCATAAGGGGGATGGGAGAAAGGGGAGTGGCAGAGAATCAGAAAAAAACCTTTTTGTTTGAAATTTTCATAAGGAGACCTATTACTGTGCATACTAATTAAAAGTATTTTAAAAATTAATTTTTGAAAAAATATATTTACTCTCTTTATCCCAAATTGTGAGGTGATATAAGTGATAATTAACAGTTGGATTTAGCCATTACATGACAACATATATTTTAAACCACCATGTTTGGGGCTGGAGAGAAGGATTAGGAGTTAAGAGATCTGGCTACTCTTGCAGAGGACCTGGGTTCGATTCATGGCATCACATGGGCACTACCAGCCCTCATAACTACAGTTCCTGGGGAATCTGATGCCTTCTTTTGACCTCTGTGGGCATTGCACAACATGGGTGTAATTATGTACATGCAGGATGTACAGTCATACACATATACATAAAATAAAAATAATAAATAGACTTTGTTAAAAAATCATGTTAGAAAACATAAATATACATATAATTATAATTCAGCAGCATTTTTCCCCATAGACAAGGTCTCCCTATAGCCCTAGCCAGCCTGAAACTCACTATGTAAACCAGGCTGGCCTCAATACAGAGAGTTCTGTCTACCTGTGCCTCTCAAGCTCTAAGATTAAAGGTGTGAGCCACCCTGCTGGGCTCCTCATTCATTAATTTAAAAAATTGTAAGTAACAAAACCAAAAACAAAATAATAACTAAATAAAGCCTGTGAGCAGTTAATGAGCCCTGTCTGTCCCAGCCACTCCTCAACAAATACCTTTGCTCCTGCCAAGCCAAATTTATAAATATTCCTGAAATACTTCAGATTTGGCTAGTTAATAGTCTCTAAATTTTTCAAACCTAGCTAGCTAACAATCCTTAAATATTTCATACAATATTATTACAGAAATATCTCATTGCGATATAATTCTGTTTGTTTGAAATGTCTTTCCTGGTGATCTTATATCACCTAGATGTATATGTTATCAAGACTCTGGTCAGACTTCACAGAGGATGTCATGCTTAAATTCCCTGTATGAAGGTACCTTTCCATCCTGAGCAGTTTCCCAACTCTTTCTCAAACCACAGCAAAGATGCCAGCTATGCGCTAAAACAATAGATTACATAATGGATCTTGACACTTAACAGGACATTGCTGGATCGTTACATTCTGGTAGTACCCTATTTACCTTTGTTTCTCTAGTTTCTACCAATATGTAAATCCTCATTTAATAAATATACCCTCACTAAGTGGCAAACCAGTGAAGTTGGAATGTTTTCCTCTATACTTTGATAATTACTTCGGAAAGACAAATTATCTCAGTGTAAGAGTTCATTCGGTATTATTAGACGAATGTTGTCCAAACTTTATCATGCATCAATACTATTTCAATAGCTTAATAAAACTCAGATGCTGAAGCCAGCTCTTGATTTGGGAGGTCTAAGAACAATAGCGGTCTACAAAGTTTGGTTCCCTACACCAACAGCATCAGCATCTCTTGGAAACTTACCAAAAAATACAAGTCTTTGGACCCCGATCTAAGGCCTACTGCAACAGAAACTGTGAGGTGGAACTCAGGGATTTTTGTTTTAACACATTGCCTGGACACATTAAAGTTTGAGAATTAGTGCATTAGACCCTTTAAGGAAAGATTAGTCTTCTTTAACACTACAACATGCTGTCATGTTTTGATGAGGATGGTATTTTGTTGTATCCTACTTTGGTTTATATTAGTATCAACTCATATCCTAATTTACAAAGTGGCAAAATACCACTGATCCCTCCTAAATTTTCCATACCGTTCTTATGATTGGTCCCAACAATTTTTCACACATGCCAACCTCCTTGCTGTCTTAGTTACATTCTATTTGCTGTGATAAGAACACAGACCAAAACCAATTTGGAGAGGAAAGGGTTTATTTCATCTTGCATTTCCTAAGTCACAGTTCATCACTGAGGGAAGTCAAAGCTAGAAACTCAGGGCAGGACCCTGGAGCACACACCATGAAGGAACGTTGCTTACTGGCTTGCTCCCTTAGTCCATGTTCAGACTGTTTTCTTATACAACACAGGACTGCCTGCCCAGGGGTGGCACTGCCCACACAGATGTTAAAGTCAGCTCATAATTCAGGAGGTCTAAGACAAAGAGTCAAAGAAACAAAGAGTTGGAGTTTTGAAAAGATTAACAGTAATAACAAACCATTACCCAAATTAATCAAAAGAAAGAGAAGACCCAAATAAACAAACTCAGAGGTGAAAAGGAAATTATTACAATAGACCCATAGGAAATTTAGAAAATAATTAGGACATATTTTAAAATTCTATATTAGTAAACAAGAAAATTTAAAAGAAATTAATCACTTTCTACCCTTGATAGACAAAATTAAACTTAAATGACATAAATAATTTAGCAAACCCATATTAATTTAGCAAACCCATAACAACCAATGAAATAGATAAAATAATTAAAAATCTCCCAACTAAACAGAGCCTAAGACTAGATGGACACAACACAAAATTCTACCGAGCTTTCAAAGAAGAAATAATACTAATACTCCTCAAATTTTTCTGTAAAATAGAAAATGAACGAACACTTCCAAATTCCCTCTATGATACCAGGATTTTACTCTAATACCAAAACAAGGCAAAGACAAAACAAAAAGAAAATTACAGACCATTCTTTCTGATGAACTGAATGCAAGAACATATCAAGAAGATTATCCACCATGATCAAGTTGGCTTCATCTCAGAGGTGCAGGGATGGTTCAATACACATAAATAAATAAACATAATCAACCACGCAAACAGACTCAATGACAGAAACCATATTATCATCCCATTAGACAAAGAAAAGACCTTTGACAAATTCCACCATCCATTTATGATAAAAGTCACAGAAAGCCTAGGAATACAGGGGACATATCTTAATATAGTGAAGTCAATATTCCACAAGCCCACAGCCAACACCATACTAAATAAAGAAAAACAGAAAACATTTCCTTCAAAATCAGGAAAAAGATAAGGATGTCTACTTTCTCCATTGCTATTCAATATAGTAATTTAAGTCTTAGCTAGAATAATAAGACAAAGGAAGGACATAAAGTGAATACAAATTGGAAAGGAAGCAATCAAAGACTATACAATTGTATACACAAAGGATCCTAAAGACTCCACCAGATGACTCCTAGAGATGATGAATGCTTTCATCAAAGTAGCAGTATTCAAAATTAACACCTCCAGCTCAGTAGCCTTCCTATGTACCAATAAGCATATCCAGAAAGACATCCAGGAAATGATCCCGGTCACGCTAGGCACAAGTTCCATAAAATATCTTGGAATAAGTCTAACAATGGAAATGAAAGGCTTATACAATAAAAATTTAAGACATTGAAGAAAGACATTGAAGAACATTCCAGAAGGTGGAAAGACCACCTGTGCTCATAGATCACTAAAATTAATATTGTGGAAATGGCTATGCTGTTGAAAACTATCCACAAGTTCAATACAATACCCATTAAAATTCCAACACAATTCTTCACAGAAATTGAAAAAATAATCTCAAATTTCATTTGGAAACACAAAAATCTCAGGATGGTCAATAGAATCCTGAACAATAAACTGCTAGAGTCACTACCCTCCCTGATCTCAAATTATACAACAGAGATACAGTAAAAAAAAAATCATGGTACTGGCATAAAACCAGACAAATTGATCAGTGGACTAGAACTGAGGACCCAGATTTAAATCCACACATTTACAGTCATCTGATTTTAGCAAAGGACTTAAAATACACACTGGAGAAAAGTAGCCAGGTTCATCAAATTGAGCTGATCCAACTGGATAAGGGCAGGTAGAAGAATGAAACTAGACCCCACCTCTCACTCTGTACAAACCTCATCTCCAAATGGATCAAGACCCAATACCCTCAATCAGATTGTGTAGAATGTGGGGTATATATTGGAAATTATAGGCATAGGAAAGGACTTTCTAAACAGGACTCCTATTGGCACAGCATTAGGTCTAACAATTGATAGGTGGGATCACATGAAACTAGAAGGTCCTGTACATCAAAGGATACCATCATTCAAGTGAAGAGACAGCCTATAGAATGGGAAAAAATATTTACCAGCTATACCTCTGAAAGAATGTTGGTATCTAGAATATACAAAGAACTCAAAAACCTAAATGTCAGAAAAACACAATTAAAAAGTGGGGCAAGTAACTAAACAAGGAGTTTTCTAAAGATATGAACACAAATGGCTGAGAAAAAAAACATTTTAAATATTCAACATTTTTAACCCTTCAGAGAAATTCAAATTAAAACTAATTTGAAATTTTATCTTACCCTCTCAGAATGGAAAGGTCCAAAAAACAAATGATGACAAATGCTGGAGAGAAGGTAGAGAAAGGAGAATTTTTATCCATTGGCCAATGGGAGTGCAAACTGGGACAGCCACTGTAGAAATCAGTGTGGAGATTTCCCAAAGCTGGAAGTTGACCTGTTGTTTGACCCATTCTTGAGCATATACCCAAAAGTACATGTAGTATGCTTTTCTGTAGTATAACCTACTACCGAAATACCTGCTCATCCATGTTCATTACTTCCCTTTTCATAACACCGGAACTGAAAACAACCTACGTGTTCAACTAATAAATGGATAATAAAGGTGTAAAACACATGCAAAATGGAATATTATTCATGTTTAAAAAAACTAAATTATGAAATTTGATGCCACTGAACCTAAAGGCTAACTTTTCTAACCAAGAAAGTCTAACATCTATATTGATGACACCCAGATGTTTGTTTTTAGCTATAAAATGAACATAAATCCTATACAACTAAATACATTGTGCACATTCTTGTCTTGTTAACTTTTTTAATTAATCATAAATATCTTGCCATTATTATCTTTCCTAGCTGCATCAAAAGCTACCCTTCCAAAGCCCCTTGAAGCTAATTAGAAATATGAAACTTTTTGAAGACTTTTTATTAATTCTAGTATTTTAAATATGCATTTTGATCACATTCAGACCTACCCACCCTCCAGCACTTCCCCAATTAATATCCCTTCCTGTTAGTTTAATTTTCTCCATTATTTATTTATTTACTTATTTGAGTTGTTTTTAAAGGCCAATCATTTCCAATTTATGTCTTTCAAGTGCACCTGGGTATTTGTTCAGGCCTGAAGTCTAGTCAACCTACCAACCATCCTAACAGTGAAGAAAACTGGCTCTCCCTCTCCCTGAATTCATTGGTAGCCAATGGATTTTCAACTAAGGCTTGGGCTCCTTTTTCACTTTCTGCAACCATGCTGGGCCTCTGTCTGACTTGGATTTGCACATGTCTTGTACATGCTGTCATAAGTGCTGTGGGTTCACATGGGCCAACTAGCCTGTTGGTGTCCAGACAACATAGTTTTCTTGTATTCATCTACCAGTGTTGGCACTCATAACTTTTCTGCCATGTCTTCCACAATGCTCCCTGAGCCTCCTGAGGAGAAGGTGCAATATAGGTGTCCCAATTAAGTCTGAGCCCTCTGCAGTCTCTTATTTTCTGCATATTGACTATTTGTACATCTCCATTAGTTGCCATCTGCAACCACAATAATGTTCTCTGAGAGTTGAGGGATGTACTAATCATGAGTATAACAACAAATCACTCTGAATCAATTTAATATTATGTCTATTTAGAAGAGCAATAGGAGTATGTTCTCCCATATGACTTGTGATTTGTCTAGGCACAGGCTCTTGCCCTGATAAAGGTATCAAATATGGGCTCCCATTTCTACAGTGAGTCTTAAAGCCAATTTGAGGCTGATTGGTTACTCCATGATATCTGTGCTGCTATTGCACCAGTGGGCATATTTTGCCAAGCCAGTTGTCACTCACTGTAGCTCAGAGGGTTCACAGCTGGACACGACTGATTATTACCTCGCTCTTACACTAAAATGCATAGTACCTTCTGGTACTTTTAAATATAACCCATAGTACTCTTTTTATGAAATTGAGTACACCACAGTTTGGTACATATAATATTCATGATTGTAATGTCTTCTTGGTCAATCTTTCCTATGATCAGCATGAAATGATGCTCTTTATCTCTTCTGATTAATTTTAATTTGAAGTCTACAGTGTCAGATATTAGAATTGCAATGCCTGCTTAGTTCTTAGTGCCATTTTCTGGGAAAATTTTTTCAATCCTTTCACCTCAAGGAAGTGCCTATCCTTGAATATGACATGAGTTTCTTGAAGATAAGAAAAGGATGGATTTTCTTTCTTAATCCGTTCAACTAGCCTGTGTCTTTTGGCTGGGAACTTGAGGCCATTGGTGCATATAGTTATTGAATGATGTGTATTGGTTACTGTCATTTTAATTTCTGCTTATGGATTTGGTCCTATTTTGTATTTACATAATTGTACCTTCATTTGTTTTCTTTCTGTAGCCTCTTGAGTTTGGTCATTTCCTTCTGCAGTTATTTGCTTTGCTTTGAGAAGTCTCTGTAGAGCTGGTTTTGTAGGCATGAATTTTTTCAGCCTATTTGTATCATGGAAGATTTTTCTTTCCCCTTTGACTTTGACAGTTTCCTCAGTAAACTATTTTGGGCTGGCATCTATGATCATTTAGAACTTGGAATAATTTGGTCCAGAATGTTCTGTCTTCTATAGTTTGCATTGCAAAATCAGCTATAATTCTGGTTGCTTTTCCTTTGCATATAACTTGCTATTTTTCTCTTGCAGCTTTCAGAATTCTCTCTTTGAACTCTGCTCATTCAGCATTTTTAGTATGGTATGCCATGGGAAGTTTCTGTTCTGGTCCTACTGGTGTTCTGAGTGCTCTTGTATCTGTATGACTATGTCTTTCCTTAACTACAAGAAATTTTCTTCTATAATCCTCTTGAAGATATGGTCATTGCCATTGACCTAGGATTCTTCTCCTTCTATGCCTATGGTATGTAATTTAGTTTTTTCATGCTATTCTGTATTTCCTGTCTATTCCATTCCTGTGTTTTTAGTTTGTTTCATATCCTTTGCTTGTGTGACCCAATTAGTCAACTTTATCATCCCATAATAATATTCTGCTTCCATTGTATTCATTCTGTTGGTAAGGCTTTTTCCTGTCATCTCAAATTGTCTGATTGAGGTTTTCAATTTCATCTTCATTTCAGACTGATTTTTTCTTCAATATTTCTATCTCTTGAATTCACTTTTCAAATTTTTAATTGCCTGTGTCATTTTATTCATCTATATATTTGTATTTTCTTGACCTTTAGTCGGGAGTTTATTCCTATCCCCTTTGAGTTCTTTGAGTTTTTTAATGTGTTATTTAAATTAATTGAATTATTTGATCATGTTTCCAACTGTTCTTTTAAATTTTGTGTCCTGGAATTCCTCTAGGAAGTTCTTGTACAACATTTCTGTTAGACTGGTGGGGTTTGTTGGGGGCATATTATTTTGGTTTTTCATATTGCTTGTATTTCTGATATGAAACCCATGCTTGCCTTTTTAGATTTGAAGTTTGATTCTCTTTATATTGTTAATTTATCTTTTTTTCTATTTTATTGATTTTTTGTGTATTTCTTACAGAACAGCTCAAACAATCTCAATCATCTTTATACTCCCATCCCCACTGGTACCCTCCCTTAAACCCCCCGCTTCCCGGGGGCCCATATACTCTGTCATCTTTGTTAAAGCCCACTGGGTTGTCAGTGTCCCCAGCCATTCCCCAGTGCAAGTCCATCCACTAAGTCTACTCAGCCTATCTAGTGTCCCTTGATTTAGGAAGATCAACTCTTCTTCATCTAGCATCAATCTGTTGCCAACATTCCTTCAGATAAGATTGAGCTCTGCTGCTCATTTTTCCAGTTTTATGCTGGATTATTGTCTGCCCAAGTTTCCATGGGACTTGTGTATGCTGACACCATTGCCATCAAATCATATGAGCAGGTTCCCAGGAGCTTGTAGGACTCTGTATCCTCATGGTCATGCACCTCCTTCTTGGCTCTTACAATCTTTCTGCCCCCTTCTTCTGCAATGGTCCCTGAGACTTGGGTGGGTGAAGTTCAATAAAGGGGTCCTATCCAAGGACCATCATTCAGCAGACTCTTGAGCTCTGCATTTTGACTATTTGTGGCCTTCTGTGTTCCTGGCCCTCTGGTGTAAGAGCTTCATTACTGAAATCTGAGAGATTCATGAGCGTCCTCTTTTTTATCCCTGTGTTATGTTCCATGAGCCTTAGGTATAGAGGTTGCATTGTAGATGTGTCACTTAGGCCTGGGAAATTCATAGACAATGTCCATGTGTGACCAGTTGTAGTTGGTAATAGTCTCTGACCAGTATATTGTTCCTTTAATGTGTATGTAGTGACATTCCCTATCACTTCTGACTAATTTTGGTTTAAAGCCTATTTTGTCAGATAGTAGGATAGGTACATTAGCTTGTTTCTTCATTCGTTATGCTTGAAATATTGTTTTCCATCCTTAAAACATAACATGTTGTTGATCACTGATGATAAGTGGTGTTTTTCTTGCAGGCAGCAACTGATGGATCTTTTTTTTTCTTATTTTTTTATTCATTTTTTTTTTAATTATTAGTAACTACATGATTAGAAGAAGCATTTCACTACAGATTTAACATACGCTGGGTTACTATTTGGGAGTCCCTTTGGTCAGCCTGGCCAACAACTCAAAAGAAGGTATCTCCTATCTGGCATTGTTGCTTATTATGTTTACCTATGCATATGGACCCTTAAGAAATTATATTGACCCTTTGAATCTTTGGTTATGCTTTCCTTTTGGATGTTTAAGGCCATATAGTTGGCCCAGATAAACCAATTTACTTTTACTCTTAAGGTCTTTTAAGGATCTGTTCCTCAGTGGTCACATGGGCTTGGGAGGAGCCCCTGGCTCCTTTCTTTTACCAGTTCTGCCTATGTGATTGGTTATACTTCCCTTTTGGGTGTTTAAGGACATACAATTGGACCAGATAAACTGATTTGTTTTTACTCTTGAGGTCGTTAGAGGATTTGTTCCTCAGGGGTCCCATGGGGTTGGGAGGAGCCCCTGGCTCCTTTCTTTTTCCAGCTCCATCCATGTAACTACATGATTAGAAGAAGCATTTCACTACAGATTTAACATACGCTGGGTTACTATTTGGGAGTCCCTTTGGTCAGCCTGGCCAACAACTCAAAAGAAGGTATCTCCTATCTGGCATTGTTGCTTATTATGTTTACCTATGCATATGGACCCTTAAGAAATTATATTGACCCTTTGAATTTTTGGTTATGCTTTCCTTTTGGATGTTTAAGGCCATATAGTTGTCCCCGATAAACCAATTTATTTTTACTCTTAAGGTTGTTTGAGGATCTTTTCCTCAGGGGTCACATGGACTTGGGAGGAACCCCTGGCTCCTTTCTTTTACCAGTTCTGCCTATGTGAAGATAAGTCAAAGGTCCTTTTCGACCATGGCTGGCTTCACTTGCAAGCATAGGGGAAGTGATTCCTCTGTGTTGACCCTCTTCTTTGTAGACTGGACACTGGTTCAAGTCCATCTGGTGGGGTCTCCTCAGCCTCCTTGATCAAGAGGATAGGTGACTCACCACAATTACAGGACATTTTGAGAGATGCCCATAGCCCCCTGGAACTAGTTGTCCTAGGAGGGCAAGGAGCAAAAAGTGTCCTTTGAATCCCTCTGACCCAATTAGTATAGATCTCAAAGTATGTCTGTTAAACATCCAAGAAGGTTAGTTCCACCAGTCTGGTACTTTTAATTACTGTGTGTCATGTAGATAAATCTTGGGAAAAGACCAATTGTTCTCAGATAAACCTTACCTAGACATGTATTTCTTGATCTGCTATGTATAATTTGTCACTATGTTGTAGGAGTAATATGGTTCCATCTGGTTTTCAAAAGTAGCTAGGCATTATTTATCTCTCGCATTGTCTCACCCCTCCACCATAGTTTTCCCACTTAAGGTGCCCCCATTTCCCCCCTTTCTCCCTTAATAATACCCTTCTCCTACGGTCCAACCTCTCTTCAGCTCTTTCTTTCCTCTTATCCCCTATGTTCCTTGTATACCCTTCCCTCCCCCCAACCTTAAACTAACCCAATTTTTATCCATATCTCCCTTATTAAAGCATGTTTCCTATTGTTCTTCTCTTTCAGGCTCTTTCTTTTCCTTTACCTCCCTGTTTCCATTATCCTGGTTCCTGTATGCATGTCTGGATACATGCTTATTAGCATTTGGTTCTAGGATCCACATATG
>NW_008352153.1:2104547-2104923 GCF_000622305.1 Nannospalax galili | reverse complement strand
AGTTTAATGAGGTCCCATTTGTTAATTCTTGCCCTTGTTTCCTGAAGTTTAGAAAATCCTTTCCTACCCCTATATCTTGTAGGTTTTTCCCAATGTATTCTTTTAACAGTTTCAGAGTGTCAGGCTTTACATTGAGGTCTTTGATCTTTCGTGGAATTGACTTTTGTGCAGGGTGAAAGACGGGTTTAGTTTCATTCTTCTACAGGTGGAGATCCAGTTTTGCCAGCTTCATTTTCTGAACATGCTATCTTTCCTCCAGTGAATATTCCTGGCCCCTTAGTCAAATGTCAGGTGGCTGAAATTGCATGTGCTCATATTTGGGTCTTCAATTTTGTTCCATTGGTCTATGCTTCTATTTTTCTGCCAGTACCATGTT
>NW_008352153.1:2095507-2104328 GCF_000622305.1 Nannospalax galili | reverse complement strand
CAAACAAAACCCAAACCCAGCAGACAAGAAGAAATAACAAAAATCAGGGCAGAAATTAATGAAATTAAAACAAAGAAAAGAATACAAAGAATTAACAATTCCAAGAGCTGGTTCTTTGAAAAGATAAACAAGATTGACAGACTGTTAGCCCAGTTAACCAAAAGAAAGAAAGAGCACCTCCAAATCAACAAAATCAGAGATGAAAGGGGAAACATCACAACAGACACCAGAAAGATACAGAACATTATAAGGGATCTTGTTTTTTAATCCGATAGGTTACCTGGCCGTTATTTTATGGAAGTTGAGACTATTAATGTTGTGTTATCATTGACTAATATTTATTAATTCCTGTTATGTTGTTGTTATTCTCTTGTTTTCTTAGACCTCTTTTGTTTAGCTGTTCAGGAACTGCCTATTTACTTCTTGTGCCCTCTTGAGAGTATTTAATCTTCTCTTCAGACCAAAGTATTCCATCCAGTATTCTCAGTAGAGTTTGATTTGTGAACATATATTCCATAAATCTTTTTTTTTTTTTTGTCATGGACAGTTTTTTCTTTCTCCAAATACAACTGATAGTTTTGCTGAATGAAGTAACCTGAGCCGGAATCTATGTTATTCCATGGCTTTCAGGGCATCAGTTCAAGCCCTTCTTGCCTTCATTGTCTCCATTGAAAACCCAGGTGTTATTCTGATGGACTTGCCTTTCTGTGACTTGATCTTTCTCTTGCACAGCATACTATATCTTTTCTTTGCTTCTGCAATTTAGGTGTTTGCATTAGTATGTGATGTGAGATGTTTCTTTTCTGGTCTGATCTACCTGGTGTTCTGCATTCCTCTTGTATCTTGATGGGCATCTCTTTCCTTCGTTTTGGAAAGCTTTCTTTTATGATCTTGTTAAATATATTTTCTGTGCCATTGTCTATATATGATTCATAACTTTGGTCTTTATAGTGTCCCAGAGGTCCTGTGTAATCTATTCCTGTTTATTTTAGATTTGACTTTTTCTTTTGATTGAGCTTTCCATTCCTCATCCATGTCTTCAAGGTCTGATATTTTCTGTTCTTTTTCCTCCAATCCGTTTTTTATCCTTTCCTCTCTTCTTGTGGTTTGATTCTTGAGTCTTTCATTTTAAGTTTTTAATTTGCTTTTCTTCAGAGATTCTATCTCTTTTTTAGTTTTTTTTTTTTTATGTGTAGGATATATTGCCTGCATGTATATAAGTGGAGGTCAAAAAAAGGTGCTAAAGTCCCTGAAACTAGAGTTACAGATGGTTGTTAGCTCCCATGTGGGTGCTAGGAATCAAACTCAGGTCCTCTGCAAGAGCAGTTAATGTCCCTAACTGCAGAACTGTCTCTCCAGTCTCAATATTCTATCTCTTTTAATGAATTCTAAATTCATGTCTTGAATTGTTTTAGTTATTTAATTCAACTGTGTCTTCACAGTATTCATTCAGCTTTTTATTCATATCCTCTTTGGGGTCCTTGAAAATATTTATAATTTCTATTTTGAAACCATTGTCTTGTGCGTCAGCTAGGTTGCCATTCAAAAGAAACATTGTTATGGGGGTGCTAATTTCTCAAGAGATACTTCGTCTTGGTTATTCATGCTGTTTGTAATGAAACCTAGGTACCTGGATTTGTGTTGGTGATAGTTTTCTTGGTATTGAATAGGTGATCTTATCCTTGTTGAGTGGGTATTTTTATCTTTGTTTGCTGTTTCCCCATCTTGTCAATTTAAGGCCCAGCTGAGTAGTACTTGGTATTTAATCTTAGAGTCATTTTTGCTGATGTGTGAATGGGGTGCAGAAAATGAGCTCTATTAAGCTAGGGATAAGTACACATTATAAGTCTGAGATTCTAGGTCTGACTCCTTACCTTAGAATCCAAGAGGGGCATGGTGAGTGGGGTGACTGCTAGATAAGCAGGTTGACAGACAGGTCTGGCTGAGGGAGGTCACACATCTGGGGTATGCACAGATTCGGTGAATGGAGCAGGCATGAAAGTCAAGAGAGTAGGGGCTCATGAGGTCTTGGGATAAGGAACTCACCTTTTGGTCTGGGAGAGTTCACAGTTCTGGGGCCCACAGGACAGTTTCAACAAGCAAATTGTTTAGAAAAAGTGATGGTACCCAATTCTGAAGACTCAGTATAGTCTTCTAATCTCTCTTCTTCTGCCTCTGTCACCAAGAAGAAGCTTTACTGAAGAACACAGAATCACAAGATCAAACAGCCTGAACCCCAAGTTCCTATACAGATAACATCTGCCGTAAAGAAACACTGGAAACAGAATCAGCAATACATGTTTTGTGACATTAGAGCACTCAGAATTGGGTATCATTTGCTATGCAGTTTAAGCCTAACCTATCTTGTCCTAAAACAACTGTCTCTTTCAACCTTAAGCACATTATCCTTTCCAACCCTTTCTATTAATCATAATGAAAGGTGATTATGAGTTACTCTTTACCCATTCTGCTCTTCTAGCTCATAGGACTTCCATATCTTGTTACATGCCATCATTTATGTCTCAGAAATATCTCTCAATTTTCATATGCTCCTAGGTCTCCTAGGGAAATATTTGAATCTCATTTTCTGCTTCTGGTTGAGAGACTCCACTCATTTGAAAAATTTGGAGCCTTACATTCCTTAATATTTGTGCTTTGACAGCTTCTTTGGCCCAGTACAAGAGTTCCTTGGCTAGATTTCAAGATGCTCAGCCTGTTTCCTCCTCTTATGCCCAGTGCTCCTCAGCACCAGCTTACCCTTGTCTAGGATGCTCATCCTTGCCCTTCAACTATGTCCCTCTCATGATCTAGTGCTCCCAAACACATACTGACTTTCCTCTTGGCTGCTCATCCACACACTTCAGCTATGCCCCCAGGCCTTTGTTTTGTCCATCTCCACCTCCTTAGCTTTCAAACTGAAATACAAATCCCTAGGTTTCCATGAAGTGTTTGCTCAAAGTACCTCACCTCCCTGTCCTTGTAACTCATATTCCAAGAAGTTCTGCCTTTATTGTCCACAGTGTAACACATTTGTGATGGATAGCTTTAGTGTCAACTTGACACCCCTGGGTTGAGGGAGCCTCAGTTGGGAAATTGCCTTCATTGGACTGACCTGTGGCCATGTCTATGGGGCATATTCTTAATTATTGAATGATGTGGGAAGTCCCAGACCACTGTGGGTGGTGCCACCTCTGGGCAGGTGGGCCTCTGTTGTATAAGCAGGCCAGGAGAGCAAGCCAGTAAGAAGCATTCCTCCGTGGCTTGTGCTTCAGCTCCTGCCTCCAGGTTCCTGCCCTGAGTGACTACCTTGGGCTTCCTGATGAACCTGGTAAGACAAATAAACCCTTGATACTGCCAAGTTGGTAGCAATCAGTGTTTTGTCACAGCAATGGAGAAGCGAACTAGAACAACATTTCTTATTGTATTGTTTGGGTTACATTGGCTCAAAGACAATAACTGAGCTTCATCCTGCTTTTAGCTCAATACAGACAAAAAGTAAGTACTTAATATTTGTTATCTGCTTAAACCAACTAATAAACTCATAAGAAAACAATTTCCTTGCCAGGAAATGGTGTAACTTGTATAACACAAAACTCTTTGTCACAGTATCACATGAAGATCCAAACTTTTCTACCAAAATACTTAACTGAGAAATAAGTTATTCACTCATGAAAAGAAAAGAATATATCAGAAATCCCTTTACTACCCTCTCAATTTTGCTGTGAACCTAAAACTACTCTAAGAAACAAATATTTTTTTTAAAAAAAAGAAATTGGAGCTTAAATGCTAGTTTTTGAAAACTGTTGTGCTATATTCTTGTGGAGGATCAGAGTCTAGGGCATTTTTTCAGTATTTGCTCTCAGAAATCAGTTCAATTCTTTTCTAATTGCAAGTTGTCATGAAAACTTTAAGAGTGTTGTCGACTTAGTTCTGTAAATTGAAGTGGCTTGTTCAGTTACAGTGATGTTATGACTATAATGTAGATAATGTAGGTGGTTTTATTTGTACTACTTTCTTTGCTTCTTTTCTAAAGTTATGTTGAATATAATTGGTATTTTTCTGCGCTCAAGAAAGATTTTTCTTCTGAGTTGCTTCTCCTAATGATGGTTGGTAATGATTATAGCTCTGGTTTGTTTTTTTAAATGCTTTTCAATAAAGATTTCACAGTAATTAAATTCCACTGACCTAGTTTCCATTTTCCTGTTCTATAATCTATTTCATCCCCTAGGTTCATAATAAGTAATTACATCAGTAAATGATAAAAATGATCAAAAAGAGAGTGGAAGTATCAAAGCATTTAAATAATTTACATACTGGGTCAGTAGTCACAAGCTATCTTAGGAATGGTTGTAATGCAGCCATGAGCAGAGCTCTCTAAATGCAATTACAGCACTACCAGACACCATGATTTTCCATTCATTAGAACATGCAATTCTTTTGTAAAAACATGATGTAACATTTCATATTTGAAGGTACCCTTTTAAAAGTATTCACTAATGAGTTTCACAGTGTTACTAAGAATTATTTGTCACTCAATAAAAAGTCCAACTATTAAAGATCATATTAAGGGTAAGGCTCTCATCCAAACTTACTGTGTTAGAAGACCTTGAAACACTTTTATGTTAAGAGTGAGGCAAAGTGTCATATAATCAGAGACCATTTCTCTCACTCTTTTTAAAACTTCAGTTGTGCCACTAATGAATAATGCTACTTCAGCATTCAAAATACAAGTCCAACTGTATTGCTTAACATGAGTTTTCTTAGATACCCAATTCTTTCTTTAGCTGCAGATGTCAAAAGCCTTTGTAAAATCAATGTATTCATTAAGCATTTTTTTAATTTCAAGAACTGTACTCGGTACTTTTGACATAAGAGTAAATGAGACACATGTAGTTTCTCTGCCTGCAGAAAATTATTTCAAAGCCGAGTTGAATGTCACTGGACATATAGGACTATTAGGTATTTGAAATGTGGCTTATCAAATTGAGATGGGCTGTAAGTAAAAATATAAATCAGATTTTGAAGACTTACCACAAAAAGAAGTAATATAAAATTTTGTGAATTTGGGGTTGGCGGCTGAATGGGCTGAACATGATAAAATGCATTGTATGAAATTCTCAAATCGATAGAAATATTTTTAAAATATCAAAAAATCTATTAATTTATGAAAAATTTTGTAAACTTATTAATGTATATGACATTAAATATTATATTTTGGATATGTTCTGTTGAATAAATATAATATTAAAAAGTCAGGAATGGCAGTACACACCTTTAGTGCCAAAACTCAGGAGGCAAAGGCAGGAGTAGCTCTATGAGATCAAGGCTAGCCTGGGCTACATAGCAAGTTCCAGGACAGCTGGGGACACAGGGAGACCCTGTCTCAAAAAAAAGTGTATATATACATATACTTTTTGTGATTTTTGCTTTTTAATATGGCTATGAGAAGATTTGAAATTATGTAAGTGGCGTGTATTTGTGCCTCATTATATTTGGTCGTCTCTTCTTTGTTTCTCTCATTCTTGTCAGTGTCTAACATTACCCAGACTGGTCTCAAATGCTCTATGTAACAGAAGATGAACTCCTGATCCTCCTGCCTCCACTTCCTAAGTGCCAAGATTACAGATGCACACCATACCAGGTTTATGTGGTGCTGTGGCTCAAACCAAAGGCTTTGTACATGCTAGGCAAACAGCCTCCCAACAGACTTACACCATCAACTCCACAAATTATATTCCTATAGGAAAATACCTTTTAAAAGCTCCAATAAGATGTCATTATATAAAATTATTCCAACAAAAAGTAATATTTACTATGAATAGATGATGATCAAGAGAACTCTAAGTTTTTGTTGTTGAATTAAGTTACTTGAAATTATGGTATATCTAAAACATGATCTTTCCTGTTCACATATCAGAAGATTTTTGTGACCAAAACCTAGTCCAATGAGTTCATATTGATTGATTGCATTGACTAAATTATTAAACACTTGCTTTGCTATTCTGTAGTGCATATGTGTGTATATGTATATATACATATATACATATACATATTTAGTAATTAGGACATTATGTTTCAACTATTTTAATTCAACAACACAACACTGACCTAAACATTCTCTGGCTGGTGTTGGTATCTTCATTGCAAGCCTGTGACCTTCATACTTGAAGAGTGTACATTAAGCAATGAACAATGGCCTCTAGAGAACAACTGGCTGAAATTAACCACTTAGGAGGCCTTTGCGTTGGTGTAATACACCTGTCCATGACCATGTTACCATGCCCACCTAACCCTAAAACATAGCATATTTTGTTATTTGCTGCCTGAAGATGACCAGCCTCATCGAACTGAGTTTTAATAGTACGATTGTCAGCACCTGATGATCTACTGCAGCCTACATCCTTGTACTTGGAAAGCATCTGCCATCTAATATGAAACAGGACAGGACAGGAGTGTCCTGGGAGTTATGTACCAGTAACAGATCCAGTCTCACATCCATTAAGAAAATTGGACAATGCTCCGGCATGGTAGACTTTCATTTCGGTGTGAGGCTTGATATATTTTTGAATGACAGACTACCAAACTATGAGCTGGCATTCCTAATATGCTTTATATCCTTGCTTAATATTGTATCACCTCCCTGCAGTGCTGAGGTAGAAGTGAATTCAATCATTACAGTCAGTCTGTATTTCAGAAACTCCAAGTCTGCCTGGCAGAAGTTGCATAATATCCTTTCCTTCCCCTGAGCCTATACACTTCCAGTTTTATAAAAGGGGACACTACCCTGGTCAAATGTTCTGAGGTCATTCCTAAACATCAGTGATAAGTGAAAACAGATCCAGCGTGTTAACTTTAAGATATTTGATGGGGTCTTTATGGTTTTCTCATCGTAGACTCTATGGATAATTTTGTTTTTTAATTAATTAATGAGGGAATTTGGTCTTTGAAAAAAATCAAAATAACTACCATAAGGATGCGGGTGGTGTGGTTCAGTGATATAGCATTTACCTAGTCTGTGCAAGGCCTTAGATTTGATCCCCAGAACCAGAAAAAATAATTACTAATCAATGAATTGGCAAAATCTATTGCTTATCTTGTATGAAATAGTGTCTTAATCAAGAATTAAATTTGTCAATTAGCATATGATTATTGAGTCCATGCGGATCCAATACTTTAATGATACTAAAGTATGAAGAAAATGACTAAAATGGGATCTTATCTTCTACTAGAATTAAACAAGATAAATTGTAAAATTTTATAAATTGACATGTCCAATCATCTTCAGTATTGTCAGGGTTCAGAGAAGACAGTATCCCCAGAAAACTTTTCCTTCAGAATCTGCACAGAATTTCAATGCCTCCACCAAAAATTTCAAGTAAGCAATAGTTTGACATTGAGGATCCAGTGTGATGAAGCATTTCTGCTTAGTATAGTATGGTAACCAATTTACCCTGAAAGAACTTCAGTAAATAGCATCTAGGTGCTAAGTCTACTGCAACAGAGACATCTGAAGAACTCCCCACTTTGCAAGGAACTCAAATTTTCAAGGAGCAGGGGTGGGTAAAAGAGCTAGATTTTACCCTAATTCTGTAACATCCCTAGACAAATGTAATTTTTTACTGCATGCTAAATATGGATCTTTATAGTTACAGAAAAGTATACAATTCACCACTCATCAAAGAAGCTTCTTTTTGCAACAGATGGAGACTACTGCAGAGTCCACAACTGATCACACATAGAAAATAAAAGTCTATGAGATGCCCAGCCCTAAGTGACACATCTAATTGGAACCTCTCCACCTAAGATTCACAGAACATAACAGAACAAGGAGTAGAGAACACCAATGTATATCTCAACTCTCACCAATGAAGCTCCCTCTTGCAACAGAGGGTGATGCACACAGAAGGCCACAACTTGCCAAAGTATAGAGATAAGAGACTGCAGAGTGTGTGCCCCAGGGCAGGACTCTTATATTAAACCTCACCCACCCATGGCACAGGGACCATTGTGGAAGAGAGGGCAGAAAGACTGTAAGAGTCAGGGGTGGTGCATGACCATAGGAAACAAGAGTGCCAGGTCTCTGGGAGCTTGTTCATATGAAGTTACAGCAATGCTGACAGCATAAACATGACCCATGCAAACTCAATCAGACAGAAACCCAGCACAGAACTGGTAAAATGGGCAGGAGGCTCCAACCTTAGCCAAGGAACTACTAGAAGCTGATTACTGCTGGGTGAGAAAGAGTTGATCTTTAAGGGAATGACTCTAGATAGGCTGACTCCAGTGGATGAACTTGCAATGAGCTTGATGGACCCTACCGTATGTAACAGAATGGATGAAATCTGGTGGGAGGTGGCTATGAGGGCTGCAGACGGGAGAGGTGGTCTAAATATGGTTAGTATGTATTGTATGAAAGGCACAAAAATTCCATAAAAATATACATTGAAGAAAAGAAAAAGAGCTAGGTGTTGAAAAATAACTTAATCACATGATGTGGAACACCTGTGAAAAAGCCAGTGATAATAGCACTGGAGCCCTGTATAGGAGGAGAAACACAGAAATTAGCAACACGGGGTCGCATTTGTATAATGTTAGAGGCAAGGTGGGGAACAGAGGCCACCTAGTGAGTTCCAAGCTTTTGAATACTGGATATGTATTTGGGGGAATCTGACTGTGTTCTTTTCCTTTCTAAGTCAGTTTTCTTACATGTTTTTTCTAGGTATTTGACAGTCCTAAGAGTTAGCAGGAAATTATTCTTAGCATTTTACATTAGCTTTCATATGTCTTCTCTATTTGAATTATAACATCAGTTTATTTTCTC
>NW_008352153.1:2093807-2094223 GCF_000622305.1 Nannospalax galili | reverse complement strand
TAACTGGATATTTATAGCATATTCAGCTATTATTATTTTATACTTCGTATCACATCCTTAAATTTATTTTCATATATAAGGATTCTAAAAGATACTTTGATAAAATAGAATATATTTGATGAATAATAAATATCTGATGGATTGCTTAGAGATTCATTGCTTACTGTCAAGTCTAAGAAGTGCTGCTCTGGAGAAATTTTGTTTAAACATTTTCCAAAGGCACTTGGTTATGACTTCAGTTCATTACATAATTCCTAATAACATCCCACGAAATGCTTTGGATTCACTTTTAGAATCTCCACGTTGCTGAAATAGTTAAACCATACCCCAAGTTCTTCCTGTCTTTGTTCTGCAGTGCCTGTCCCAGTCTCTCTCTCTCTCTCTCTCTCTCTCTCTCTCTCTCTCTCTCTCTCTCT
>NW_008352153.1:2092653-2093790 GCF_000622305.1 Nannospalax galili | reverse complement strand
CCAAAACCTAGGGCCTGTAGCACAAAGGACTGAAGGAGTACCAGAAGGGAAGTCCCCAGTCACAGAGTTCTTCTATCTTGTAACTTTAAAAATAATTTGCGCACACCTTTAATCCCAGCACTTGGGAGGCAGAGGCAGGTGGATCTCTGTGAGTTCAAGGCAAGCCTGGTCTACATAGTGAGTTCCAGGACAGCTGGAGCTACAGGGAGACCCTGTCTCAAAAAGACCAAATAATAATAATAATAATAATAACTTTCACTTTCTCTTGTATCATCTTACTTTCAAAGCTCTCTTCTCTGATATCAGAAAATAAAGTGTCACAAAACTTTCTCTAAGATGCAAGGTCAAGTGGGACACATGGAATGCTAAACCTCCCAATGAAATCATATTTTCTCTTCTGCTGGCAAAATGCTAGTCAAACATTTAGACCTGAAGGATGAGCAAGGCCTGTAGGAAGAAAAAATGGGCACAGGGATGGAGCCCTGGGCTTGACCTCCAGCACTCATAAAGTGAGGTGGTTGCATGCACCTGTGATACCACACTCAGGAGGTAGAGGGAAAGAGGTAGGGGATAGCAGAATTTCAAGGTAATCCTTGGCTACATAGTGAATTCAAGGGCAGCCTAAGATACACAAAATCCTGTGCCTACCCCAGCCCGTAAAATGCTCTAGGCCTGAAGCAATGGCTCAGTGGTTAACACTGCTTGCTGCTCTTCAAAGGACCCAAGTTCAGTTCCCAGCGCCCACTTCAGCTGTCTGCCTATAACTCCAGCTCCAGGATATCTGACATCTTCGGCCTTTGCAGCACCCGTATTCATTCATCTGTAGCATCTGTATTCACCTACACATGGCCCCACACACAAGCACACACAGTTACAACATTAAAATAATCTTATTTTAAAATCTTGTTTTTAAAAAAAAGCAAAAGAAGAAGAAAGGAAACAGATAATCCTGATGTCAACATTTGTCTGCCCATGAGAGATTCCTTTGTGGACAATGAATAACGGGTGTATTGATATATTTGAGATACAAGAAGGTACTATATGAAGATAACGTATATAAAGATAATGCACCTTCTTATTTTGGATTATTTGTTGTAGAATGTAGTATTTTGCCTATCAAAGCATATGTAGAATATA
>NW_008352153.1:2081855-2092075 GCF_000622305.1 Nannospalax galili | reverse complement strand
TTCAACCCCTATGGAAAGCAGTGTGGAGAACTCTTAAAAAACTACAAAAGAACCTACCATTTGACCCATTTATACCACTCCTTGGTATATACCCAAAGAACTCGTCCTATTGCAGAGACACTTGTAGATCCATGTTTGTTGCTGTTCTTCCACAATATCTAAGAAATGGAAGAAACTTAAGTGTCCCTCAACTGACAAATGGATAATGAAAATGTGGTACACTTAAACAATGGTCTTCTACTCAAGGGTAAAGAAGACGAAATCATCAAATTTTCAGATAAGTGGATGGAACTAGAAACTGATAAATTAAGTGAAGTAACAGACTCAGAAAAACAATTGACGTATGTTATTCCTCATTTGTGGATCTTAGCACCAAATCCTTATATGTGAGTATATATTCCGATGTAACTGTAGAAGCCATGGAAATGGAAAGGAATGAGATAGGGGGAAAGAGAGAGCCTGAGAGAGAATAGTAAGAAACAGGTGTTATAAAGGGTGAAATTGGTAAAATGGGGATATTTAACTGGGAAAGGAAGGAGGATTATACAAGGAATCGTGGGTGTAAGGGGAAGAAGGAACATAAGAGAGGGGGACCATAGGAGACAGGTATTATCAAATGGGGTTACTTTAACTGTGGATGGAGGAGAGGGGGTTAGATGGGGGAGACAGAGGTGAGATAAATGCTTAACTGGTGAAAAAAAGAGGGAAGTGTACTAATTCAAAAGCCTGCTGAAAAATATGCATACAGTATCTGTACATGAGTGCATGTATATAACAGAAGGCTATATAACAAGAAACACTGCAGACAGGAGAAACTTCCCTTTGAGTTGTTGGCCAGGGCAGTCCAAGAGAATCTGAAAATTACACTGGCTATTGCCACAGCTCTGTTTATCTCTCAGAACTTGAAGGTAAGACCTTACTGCTGAAGACAGCACACACTCTGTTCACAGTACTTGGAACAATGAAGCTGGAACTGAACTGGAATCCTCCTCCCTAAAGACCAGGTCGCATAGTTTTGGAGGACACTATGCAAGCTGCTAAGGGGGGAAAAATCAAACAATGGTCCAATTCCAGCTTTAAAACCTAATAACCGCAACAAGGAGTGGCACAGAAAACTGTATTGATGCAGTAGTGGCACTTTTACCATGAGTGTAATCAACAGCTACCTAATTTAACTTAAAGCCTGCTCAGTAGGAGGAAACGTGTGTGGCACTGTAAACACAACTAAATAAACATGACTGGAGAAGTCATAGGTCTTAGAGAAAACCCCAAGTCTGTCACATTCCTAGACTAATGTTATTTCTTACTATGTGCAAAATATGTATTCTTATATTTACAGACAAATACCCCAGTTGCCACTCATCAAAGAAGCTTCTTTTGCACCAGATGGAGACTACTGTCATGTACTACAACTGGTCACACATTGACATTGACTATGAACTGCCCAGGCCTAAGTGACATATCTACAATGCAACCTCAACACCCAAGGCTCACATAACACAAATCAGGGGTAAAGAGGACACTAATGAATCTCTCAGTTCTCACTAATGAAGCTCCCTCATGCAACAGAGGGCCAGGAACACAAAAGGCCACAAGTGGCCAAAGCATAGAGATTAAGACTCTGCAGAATGCTGGTTCTTAGACAGGACTCATATATTAAACTTTACCCACCCAGGGCTCAGGGAGCATTGCGGACAAGGGAGCAGAAAGTTTGCAAGAGCCAGGAAGGAGGTGTAAGACCATATAGAAATAGAGTCCTACAAGCTCCTTGGATCCCACTCACGAATCTACAGCAATGGTGTCAGCATACACAAGTCCCATGCAAACTCAAGCAGACAAAAACCCAGCAGAGAACTGGGGAAGCAGGTTGTGGGGAGGTGCAGAAAGGGAAAGGAGAGCTAAATATGATTAAGATGTACTGTATGAAATCCACAAAAATTCAATAAAATATATTTAGCAAAAAACCCAAGTGAACAAAAGCAAAATATTTCACACTTGGGACTCTGTTTTGTTGCTGTTATTGTTTGTTTCTGGCCATCTCAAAACATTACTTTTTTCAATTGTTTAAATTATTTACCTGAGAGTAAATGTTTAGAAAGACTAAAAAAAATAGTGCCAAGAGAAAAAAATTAGGAAAGAAGTTTGCTCTCACATATTTACAATTTTCTCTTACTAATAGAAAAGTCAGTTATTAAATATCAAAACAACCTATATAAGTAAATAATATTCCAATTATCTTCTTGTTGGCAAAAGCATATTCTATCAACAATTTGTTTCTTGCTCAAAAATTAAATTTAATATTGTTATAAGTGTGATTCAAAAACCCAATGCACTGTCACCCAAAGACCATAACATGTGATCAGAATAATTATTGACCTACCCTTCCAGATACTATAGGTATTTTATGGCAATATTCTTGTAAAACTTATTCTTTGAACTCTATAACTAAGATGTTTGGCATTTATAAAACCATTATTCCCATGTAGCAGTATTGTCCTATACTTCTACACACATTATGAAAACCTGCTGTACTCTATAATTCCACCCATGTACAAAAGGGAAAATATGATTTTTATTAGTATGCTGAAAAATTAAGTTTCAAGTGAATTCACATGTCTGCTTATGATTGTCTACTTAACTGTCATCAAAAACCCAATCCTAACACTCTCAATCAGACTTTTGAGGGAATTAATATTTATGAAAACAATCTAGATATAAGGATATATCTACCCTTTACAAGTCATAGGAAAATAGCTTTCATACTCAAAGAAAATCAGAGCTGGTATCAAAATTTCAAATGCATAGTGATAACTACAGTTCAAGAAAATTATAGAGAAGTGTTGAGATTTTTTTACAGAGATATCACTTGATATTCTTTTTCCTTTCAAAATACTGGATGTAAGTAAATGCAAGCCAATACCTGCATTTCCCATTACTATGCAACTGTATGCACACACTGAGATTCTTTTACTGAGCTTTTGTTCATTTCATATAATGCATCTTAATCAAATTTAGACCCCTTTATCCCCTTTCCACTCTCCATAGACCCCTCTCAGCTCCCCATAGCAGCCCCCCACCAGATTTCAGGTATTCTTTCATAATATGTTAAGTTCTATGCAGTCAAGCATTTGTATCTCAGATGTCCCTCAGTGCCAGTTCATATAGCTTTTATTTCATCTCATCAAGTAGGCTTTTTTAAGAGGATGAAGGAAAGACTAACCTGGTTACCTTAAGCCTATTATTATCATTGTCATTATATTATCATTATCCTTATTTGCCCTATCCACTGAACCCATCCCCCACTTCCTTCTGCTTTCACATCTATTTTTCTATATTCAACACATGAAAGATTGAGTGTCGTTATTTGTCTTTCTGTGTCAGGCCCACCCACCCCTCATCAATATACATGCATCAACAAGAAAATCCTAGGTATTAGTCACCAGGTTCCAGTCATCAAGCCATGATCACCAGAGAGGAAGTTACAGTTACCAGTCAGCAGGTTACAGTCATGAGCAAAATGTCACAGTTCAAGCCATCAAGTCCATCAAAAGTCACTAAGTTGATCAAGTCATAGTTTCTGATCTACTATGGTCTGAAAATCTCTGTCCCCCTTCCCTGAAATTTTAATGTTGCAGTCAGTCTTAAACCTCAAGGTGAAGATATTGGAAAGTGATTACATCATGAGAAAAAAAGACCATATGAGTGAGATTAAGGCCATCATAAAAGAGTCCTAATAGAAGCTTCTATCCATTCTGTGAACACAAATAGAAAGTGCCATCCATGAAGTAAAGCCTGACCAAACATGGAATCCCCATGAGCTTTCATTGTTGACTTTTAGATTTCCTGTCCTCCAGAACTGTAAGAAATATATATCAGTTATTTATAAACAACCTGGATTATTTGTTTTGCTTTGTTTTAACTGCCCAATTGGACGAAACATAACCATGCCTTGTCTCAGTTTGACTCCTAGAGGGCTACAAACTACAGTTAAGAACCAGATATAAATATTTTAATTTCCCAGCATGCTCAATTTTCTTCCAGATAACATTGCTAATGTCCTGACAGTCTTCAAAAATATTCCTTGAATGTCAGAGCAATGACTTACAAGCTTAGGAAGGAGTCTATGTTTGGCTGTTTTATGTCATCAGGATGCCAAGTCTTATGGTTAATGATGTCCTAGAGCATACACTTCGTCTCAGGTTAAGGCAGAATTTTGGGTTGTGGGTGCTTGGGATCACAAAGTTCAGTGGGATGAAAAGAGTAATTATTGTAAATTCCATGTTCTCTCTGCATCATCCCTACCAAAGGCACACATGAGTATCTGATACCCACATCTGTCTTTCCAGAAATCTTGATTTATCTCTTCCCCATATTTTAGTATAATATAGTTTAGAACATTCAAAAATTATATAAATTTGAATGAAGGTTATTATTATAAATTCTATTGAAAAATGAGCTTAACTGGAAAGAAACAGAACAATAACAAAACAGATAAAAGCTTCCCCGATGCCAGTTGTTGGTATGCAGCCCACCTCTCTTGCTAATGCTCAATCTTGGCTCTTCCTACTTTATCTACTTCATTATCTTCTTGGTTTCAGAAAACATTTTACTGAAAACTCAGCAGAAGAGAATACAAATGCTAAAATAAGAGTAAAATAAGTCCCACGTAAATTTCAGTCTTCCCTGCCATAAAGGTTCAAGATGCCCCCTCCCCTATCAGGAGAACTAGATTTACCTTTGGAAATCTTAGAAACTTCAACCAAGAATAGACTGGAGAGCTGATGTGCTCAGGACAAAAAATTTCAGTCTTCAGAGTCTCTCATTGGTGTGACTTCTGAAGCTTTCCCTCCCACCTGCCCACTAGTGACTTCAAAGGGAAGACTCATAGCTAACCACCATTACTATGGTTAAACCTGGTGTGTCACTTGCTTTGCCCAAGGGCAGCATAGTCAAGATGGCACAACCAAGATGAGTCAGTGGTCCAGAAGTTCATCAAATTGGAATTGTGAAGGAAAGAGAAAACCCCTTCCCACTGAGAACGGGTATAATGTAGGGATATTGTGCAGAGTAGAAAAGACATCCACAAGGACCTGGGTAATAGATCTGCTCAATTCACTTGTTAACAGCAATTCTGCTGATCTCAGAGGGATGGTTAAAACAAGGGTATGAGTAAACGGCATCATTATCTCCAACTCATACAGCCTAGACACACCATCATCCCAGAATAAGGCCCAAGTGTTGAAGATTTCCGCCAGATGATTTGTGAGGCAAATGCCCAATCAGGCCTCAGGCACTGCACAGTCTCTTAAGTCCAGAGACTAGAAATTTCTGTGGATTTCCGTATAAGCACTCAATAAATAAGGAGAAATGATATTTTGATTACTTTCTATTTTTCCCATGCACTAAGACCCAGAATATTACCTAAGAAATATTATTATTATTACTGTTTTTGTTGTTGTTGTTGTTGTTGCTGCTGTTGTTGCTGTTGTTGTTGGGTGTGCCAAGACTTGTGCAGGTCAGAGGATAACTTTGGAGAGTTTATTTTCTCCTCTACCATGTGAGTCCCAGGTGCTGAACTCATGATCTCAGCTTTGGAAGTGCTTTTCCCATCTCAACCATTTCACTGACCCTAAGAAAGTTTATGAAAATAATTAAATTGTGCTTTTGGGTGATTTACTTTTATAGTCTTTTGCTTACACATAGCTTGCTTTCTGGCTTACAACTTGATTTTTTGCATAAAGTTTTGTGATAATTTTAGTATACATGGATAGTTTTGTGAAAAATTATTCATAAAAGAAAAATCAAAAAGTTTCATTGGCCACATTCCCAGAATGGAAACGATCCTACTTACAAATACACCAGCACTGTCAGCTTCAGTTTCTCCCAACTTACAAATTACATCTCTTTATGTAACAGGTGATTACAGGTCTGAGGTATACATTTTCATATAATTTAGAGTATAATTAAGTCTATCCTTTAATGAGAAAAATGCACAAAACATTTTATTTTAAAACAGTTTTCCACACACATGATAGGCAAAAATATGTGAATTCTCTTGAATGTCTAAATCTGTACCCTTCTCATCGTGGGGATATAAATAGCATAAAGCTGTCTGTGTGGAATTACAGGTGTTCTGCAGTTACTCTCTAATCACTTCTTAGTCAAATTACTCTTTCTTTCCCTTTCACATATATGCCCTTACCTCATCGTTTTATTTTACTCAACACTGAATTTATTACATGTTATAGGTGTTATATTACTCACTAGGTATATAAATAAAATAAAATTACATTTTCTCAAGAAACTCACAATCTTGTAAAATATATTTCAGTTAATATAGCTTAGCAATGCATCTACTTAGTTCCTCAACTACTGATACCTGAGTGCTCCATATCAATCTATGATTATACAAGAAGCTAAAGACTGAAAAAATTTTGCCTGTTATATAATGATGCCTACAGTCTAGTGTGAGGAAGGACAGACAAAAATGCATAAAGGTAATGTATAATTAACGTTAATTTTTATGAAGGTAAAAGCGATCAAATGACCCATTTAGTCATTTGCTTACTTTCCTCATCTAAAGAGTTCAGAGAGGAACGAAATCAAAAATTGCTCAGCTTGAGTTTGGTCACATGACACATAATATGATTTCCTTTACAAAGTGAAGAAGAGGAAATGCATATTTAGCAAAGGAGGTGAATGTACAAAAGTATTGGGACAGGAAGGAGTACAGCCCATTTATATAACTGAAAGCTCTTGTGTATTATGCAACTGGGATTTACACTCTGCGATGGAGAGAGGGAGGAACTGAAATAATGAACCATGGGAAGATTTTCTTGCCATAATTACAACTTTGGATTTTATCTGGTTGAAAATTTAATAATTTTATTTTGCATGTAAAAATTATGTGATCATTTGAAATGGTGATTCTGACTATGAAGGAGTAAGGAGGGGTGAGAAACAGGCTGAGAGAAAGAGAAGAACATTGCAGTCCAGTGTCTAACAAAGTCCAGGAGCTCCCGGTGGGACTCACTGGAGTGAGTCAGTTATGAATTTACAATGCAGAGGGTTATGGTAGTGGCAGTTTAACCACAAAGTAACAAAAGAACAACTCACACAATAGATACAATAATAGGATAATCCAGGAAAGATAGGTCAGGAACATAAATCCAAACTCACAGAATATATGACACAGCTCCACTCATCCATATCAGAACCTCCTATATTAATGAATTAAATGAATGAATTAAAATGAATTAATGAACTAATTGAATTAATCAGATGGAGCTATCATGGCAAGATGGTTGCCTAATTCAAGCCTTTTTGTTTTGTTTTGGGGGTTTGGGGGGCTTTTTTTTTTTCTTAAGAAAGAGAAGAAACTGAGAGATTCTTATTTATAGGATAATCTGATTGATTAGCAAGCCTACTTGGAACCATGAAAGTGCCTTACAGAAATAATGTATAATCCTTCCTGGAAGACAATTATATACCCAGAAATCCAGAAAACTAAACACCAATCTGTGACTGTTACGTTTGGAAGAAGGGAAGACTGAACAAAGTAATATCCTAAAACATCTACGAAACAAGGAGAGTCATGCCAGCTACATGCTGCAAAGTCAGAAGTACTTAGAGGTGTTGACAGAGAATAGATGGACACCGCTTTAGGGAGAACAGCCTTAAATAGGTGTAGATAGAAGCCAGCTAGCAACTGATTATGGGGTCAGTAGTGAAAAAAACTAAAACTCTTTCCCTTTATATCTATTTTCTCTTTCCTGTTCCACAAGAGAACATTTGCTGTGCTCAATGTTTAGGTTCAAGGCTGTCCTGACATCACCTTTACTGGTAAGCAGAGTCATTCTATTCAAGACTCTGCTCATTTTTACTGTAAACCAAAATTGTCCAACTTAATTGGAGTAATTTCATGGGACATGTCTATTTTTCTTCCCATAAACATATTAATTAAATGATCATTACCTAAGAATTAAGGTTATACATTGTCAAAAATGGAGACTCAATTAGAAAATTAAGCATTCTGCTTCTCTGTACAAAATGTATACACTCTATCTATAAGTAAGATGCTGTGATAAGGAACCAGTGTTTTCAAGACTACTAAGCAACTAGATTGTGTGAAAGTATACTACTGGCTCATAATTAGCTGTGCAGTATTTTTGAATTCTACAAGTTTATTTGGTCCTTTCTATGCTTTCTGTTTCTCTGCTGAGATTTCCTATTTTTTAATTCATAGTGAGTAGGTTTGCTTCATGTCCTTGTGATAGTGCTTTACAATATTCATTGATTAGAATAGACCGGTTATATTTTGGTTACACTTTTGGCTTCAGGTTGTTATGTGATAGGGACTTTCAGTTTCTGTATCTCTCCTTTACAGAATTCTTTTCCAGCATTTAGCAACAGTGATTTTTCTTGATCCCTACATTCTGAGTCTTTAGATCAGTTTCTTCAAATACCTATAAATAAGGTGATTTCTCAATTCATTCTACCAGTGATATTTTAAACACCACTGTATACATATGCCCACCTATATAATTCTTAGAAAATCAGTGCAAAAAAGGCTTTTATCCCCCTTATCCAATGAAAAGATTTTAATTGTTGCTGCTTAATGCTGCAACCATATCTTAGTAGCAATCGGTTCATCTAAAGCTTCAGATCAATTAAAACTATTAAATTATTCTTTGAGTTTCACTCACCATGAAGCAGGTATTCAAAGAAGACTTGTGAATTGTAAGAATCAACATAAGCACATTTTACTTTTTTATAAATGCAACACATTTAGGATTTCCTCAAAATTATCTCCATGATTCGAATATTTCATTAGATTCATTCATTGATGTTTATTCCTCAGAGAACATTTATTCAGACAACCTTTTCAGATGACTGAGAAAACAGTGGTGAACATCCACTCACAAATATATAATCCTTGTGGAATTAATATCCTGATTTGGGATGTGATATAATACACAAGAAAACATGTAATACTGTGAGACATTATGTCTACAAAGAAAATAAATAGAATGATACAGCTATAGAATAGAGCGTGGTGGAGGTGTAGTTTAAATGGAAGACAGTTATGTGCTAAAAGAGATGAATTTAAAGATGAAATATGAGTGATGACATGGAGTCTACAGGGACTATTTGAAATCTAAGAGTTGTGTTTATCATAATCATTTTTCATAACTCTGAGCCATTAGGAGATAATGCTGGATCTTTTCCTCATTATTACTTAGAAATATTTTAAAAATTCACATTCAGATAGAAAGCCATGGACAATGACACCATCCCTGGCCACCTGAGATGCCCAGAGCCCTGGGCACCTCCAAAAGGTTGCACAGTCCAACCCTACTGCATCCCCCCCACCCCAACTACCTAAGGATCACACACAGAGCTATGCACACTTTCCATGAATTTCTTAGGCTCTGCAGCAATAACCTGTTAACTCTACAAAGGTTTGTTTCAGTGCTTCGAAGCTGCACTTGGTCCCTAGCTGAGCTGGGATCACTTCTGATACCACATTCACACAGCAATATTGAGTGGCACCAAGAATGTACCTCAAGCACCATTCAGCTGATCCAAACTCTGAGGACATGAAGAAGCAGCAAACATCTAAACACCTAATCAGCAAAGTTGTGAGAATTATCCATACCAAAAGACACTGCCAATGACCTAACTCCAGAAGCTCAGGTCTCACCACAAAAAACAAACATGAGAAAACAAGACTATATGTTTCTCCAAAACGTAGTGCTCCCAAACTGGGCATGGTGGTGCAAGGCTTTAATCCCAGCACTCAAGAGGCAGAGACAGATGATCTCCATGAGATGGAGGCCAGTTTGGCCTACATAGCAAGCTCCAGGCCAGTTGTGGCTACAGGGAGTCCCTGTCTCAATTAAAAAAAAAAAAAAAAGTAATTCCATAGTAATGTTTCCCCAGGAAAGCAACTTAGATGACACAAAAGAAATGCATTTAAAACAACAATTATAAATATCTTTTGTGAACTCAAAGATGATATGAATAAATGTCAGAATGAAGACCACAAAATACACACGTATGAAATAAGGAAAACAATTCAAGATGTAAAAGTAGAATTTTTTAGAGAAATAGAATTTCTGAAGACACCCCAATGCAAAATAAAACTTGAAATGAAAAAGTTCAGTGATTCAAATAAAAAGCCCAAAGGAAAGACTCATCAAGTGATAGAGAATTCCAGG
>NW_008352153.1:2066290-2081795 GCF_000622305.1 Nannospalax galili | reverse complement strand
TCAGTCAGGTGCAAAGTCATGTGACAGTGAAGTAAATTCATTCCATTTTGGTCAACCTGATTCCACTGAATCCTGCTGAGTTGTATAAGTCATGAAATAGTAAGTTCATTTAATTTTTATAATATAATTGCTTTAGCTTATTTTTCTTTGGTGTTTGATGAAAACACCCTGAAAAGAGAAGCTGGCGGAAGAAGGGGCTGATTTTCCTCAGAATTCACGAGTACAGTCCAGCTTGAAGCAGCTGGTCACACTGCACGTACCATCAGGACCAGAGAGTGATTTACGTATTATTCAGATCCTTTTCTCTATTTCACACAGTCCAACGTCTCTGCTCAGCGAATGATTCCACCCACAGTTAAGATGGGTCTTCACACATCAACTAACTTAATTAAAGTAATCCCCAACAGGCATGTCCAGAGTCCCATTTCCAAGTTATACATCCTGTCATCTTGACAATAGGCACTGTTTCTCCGTTTAGCCATAATTATACCATGTTCAATCATAGTTTCTACTTATTTAAATATTTTCTCCATTTTCAACCAAAGCCATTTATACTGGCTTGAGTTTTATCTCATTTACTTTCTCCCTCTTCTCTATTCCAAATGACAAAACATAAAATACATGTATGCATACAAATGAAGGTATATTGAAACACTAAAAATGGGTGCATAATCAGTATTTAGCTCCTCTCCCAAACTACCAAGTGTCAAAAGCCATGTCTTACATTTAGCAAGTATGTAATGAGTATAATTATTAAATAAAAATGATTAAGTATAGGAATATGTTAAGAAATAAAGTGGCTATAAAAGAAGAAATTAATGAGATACAATCAAATAATTGACAGAATTTTAATAAACTGTCATATCCTGTATAAATGAAACAACTTCTACATAAGTCATAGAGGTATTACCATTCCCTAAAAATAAAATTCAAGGGATTAGGGATATGGCTCAGAGGTTAAGAACACCGGCTGTTCTTGCAGAAGACCTAGGTTTGAATCCCAGCACCCACATGGCGGCTAACAGCCATGTATAACTCGAGTTCCAGGGGATCTGACACCCTCTTCTGTCCTCTACAGGTACTGCGCAATTTGGGTGCACTTACATGCATGCATAACACTCATACACATAAAACAAAAATAAAATTAATTTTAAAAATAAATAAGATAAAATTCATAACATCAAATTTCTTATGTGGAAACATCCATTACAGACCTCAGTGCTGTGCTTCACTCCATGAGGAAAATCACAGTTCTTTGGATAGTATCTGGTGTTTGTCCTTAGTCATATTCATCTATTAATGTTACCCATGAAAGGGTAACATTAATAATAAACTCGGGTGAGGAGTACCCTGCATGTGCTCGTAATTAGTCTCTCTCAGAAAAGGAATGACAAATTTGAAGTCCAGGATATTTGAAGGTATTGATTAGATATATTTTATGCCAGCTATGTCACACACCTTTATAAGAGATTATGCTCTACTTTCCCCTCTAATAGTTGGTTGTCCAAATTAATTAGGAAAAGTCAGTTCCATAATTATTTAAATTTATCACTTTCCACTAAATGTACTCGCCAGTACAAATAGTTTAACATGCACACCATCCTCCATACAATATTTAGTATGGATAATGAACAAATTTCAAAATGATGCATCTCACTTTCAAGCAATGCACCCTATTGCACCCTAGGCTTTGGTGCCTGGGTAGTACATACGATCTTGTTCCATAACACGTAGGGACACTTCACCATAAATTTTTTTTTGTCTTTTTGAAATGTTCATAACTTTACACGATAGACTGGACACATTTTTTACTTTTCTTTATCTTAGACTAAGCAATGCCCATTCATATGTTATTTTCCACTATAAAACATTACCTTTCTTATTATGATGCATTTCGAAGGTAAAAATTATGATCTCATACTGTACACTGAGCTCCAAATAATATTTGGTAAGTGTTGGCTTTCATGGGAGGACTGTGGCACTGTGTGTAATGGTTAACTGTAATTATCAACCTACAGTAATCTAGGAAGAGAGTCTCAAGGAGAGATTGTCATTGGCCAGCTGTGGTCATATTTGTGGGATTGTCTAATTATGTTAATTGATGTGAGTTCTAAAGCTCACCAATGGGAGGACTGTGGCACTGTGTGTAATGGTTAACTGTAATTATCAACCTAGAGTAATCTAGGTTGTGGGATTGTCTAATTATGTTAATTGATGTGAGTTCTAAAGCTCACTATTCCCTGCTCAGGAAGTCCTGAACTGCCTAAGTGGCAAGATTGAGCTGGTAACAAGCAGACATGCATGGAAACATTCATTTCTTTCTGCTCTTGACTATACGTGTGGTGTGACTAGCTGTTTGAATTTCCTGACTACGCATCCCCAGAGTGATGGACTATAACCTGGAATCCCGAGGTGAAGAAAACCCTGAGTTTATTTTATTTATTTCTCTTCCTTAATTTTTTTTGTTTGAGTATTTTTAATATTTTGAAATAAATTTAATTAGGACAAAGTACAAATATGCTGTTCTCAAATCCATGAATCTTGAGCTTATACTCACAAATGAAAAAAATGTAAACACCTGCCACTTTAATAAGTATCAGGAAGACAAACCAACAAAGTATTGCAAAGTCAGTTTTTTCCTAATATCTTTAATAGAATATCTTATAAACAACATTTATGAATAATATGATCATTTTAGAAAATACATGTGCAAATATAAATGCTGCTAGCCCAAGTGAGATGCCAAATTTTGGATTTCTGCACAGTGATTATAGACATCCTATTAAGGAATCATCTGATAATCTTTAAAATATTTTTATTTTTTTTTTACAAAGGTCATACAATATAATTTGACCATATTTAGACTTCCCCTCCCTATATGCATCCCTCTTATAGCCCCCTGCAGGACTTCATGTGCTCTGTATATATGTTAAGACCAATCAAGCCAAGTTTGTATCTCAAAATGTCCTTTGACATGCATCCATTCACTGGAGCCTGGTTAACCTATATAGTGTCATATCCTTAGAGAAAACCAGCTTTCCCTCTCCCAGGAGTTATTGGTTGGTTGCCAAATAGTAGGTTCCTCAGCTAATGTTGAGCTAACTTCTCCACTTCTATGCTGGGATTGTATATGGCTTGGGCATGGGCGGGTCTTGCGCATGCTATTACAATCGCTGCAAATTCATATGAGTGACATCTCAACCGTCTGAAAAACTCTGTTTCCTTGTTGTCACCAACCACCTCTGGCTCTTACAATGTTCTGCCTCCTCTTCCACAATGGTCCCTGAGCCTCGGGTGGCAGAGTTTTGATGCAGGTGTCCTACTCAGGTATAAGGACTCTTTGTGTTCTGATTCTCTGCATTTGTTTAGTTGTAGATTTTGGGGTTAATCACAATCTGTTACATGAAGAAGCTTGGCTGGTAGAATAGAGGGATGTATTAATATTCTTCTTTCCACCTGTCCCACTGTGGTTCCTGAGCTTTAGGAGTAAGAGATTGCATTGTAGATGTGTCATTTAGGGCTGGGCACTTCACAAACAGTTATTCTTCATATTTGACAAGTTGTAGAACTTTGTAATGGTCTCCATCTATTGCAAAACGAAGCTTCTTTGATAAGTGGTGAAAGGTACACTTGTCTGTAATTATAAGGATACATATTTGGAATACAGTAAGAAATTACATTGATCTAGGTGTGTGATAAAAGTAGGTTTCTCTGTAAGATCTATGACATCTACAGTCTTCTACATTTGGCTATGTTTACAGTACCACACAGTTCATTAAGTACCATTCCTCCTTTGAGCAGGCCTTTAATTCCAATTAGACAGTTGTTGACTACCCCCAAAATAAAAGTTCCACTACTGTACCAGTAGAGATGATTTTCTGGGCTGGTCATTGTTGTGGTTCATAGACTTTACACTGACAGTTGTTGACTACCCCCAAAATAAAAGTTCCACTACTGTACCAGTAGAGTTGATTTTCAGTCAGTGGGTGGGACCACTGACTGATTTTCCTCCCTTGTCAGATTGAATACTATCTTCTGACACTGTGGGAGCTCATCTTCAGGAAGACTTCTTCCTGAACAGCAATTCCAGCTCAACTGCTACAAGTCCTGTTTCCAAAGTATGCCCTATCTTAACTTCGAATTGTGGGAGGCAATCAAGGGCTATGGTAATCATGTTATTGAGTAGTCAGTCTCTGGGACTACAATGACCAACATATCCAGAGAGGTTTTCTCTGCTGGACAATGTGATTTCTGTTATAGAGCCTTCAGATATGTTAATGCACACACACACACACACACATACGTGTGTATATAATATTGTGTATTTTTCAGTAGATTTGTGAACACACACACACACACACACACACACACACACACACATATGTGTGTATATAATATTGTGTATTTTTCAGTAGATTTTTTGAACTAAAACATTTCCCTCTGGTTTTTCCCACCACAAAGGCATTATTTATCTCTCCTCCCTCTCCCCCTGTATAGCCCCCTTATTTCTTCCCAGGTAAAGTATTCCATATTTTCCCTATTTCCCCCTTGAAAACAACTGTCTCCTATTATACCCCTCTCTTGAGGTCCTTCTTTCCAATTAACCCCATGGTTCCTTTCCATTTTCCTGGCTCCTCTGTTTGCATCAGGATATACACTCACATACAAAGATTTGGAGCTAATATCCACAAATGAGAGAGAATATACGTTGTTTTTCTGAGTCTCTGTCTCTTCACTTGGCATAAGAAATTTCTAGTTCTATTCATTTACCTGCAAATTTCAAATTTCATGATCTTGTCTTTCTTTACTGCTAAGTAGATCCCCATTATATAAATGTACCACATTTTCATTATCCATTTATTGGTTGAGAGGCATTTAGATTGTTTCCATTTCCTTGCTGTTGTGAAAGCAAAAGCAACAAACATTACCATTACTGACCAAGTTTCTCTGCAGTATGATGTTGGGCCTTTTGAGCATATGCCAAGGAAATGCATAACCAGACCAGATTTATTTTTGGAATTTAGGAGTTCTCCACACTGATTTCCACAGTGGTTGCACCAGTTTGCAACCTCTCCAACCGTGAATGAGAGTTCCCCTTTCCCCATAGTCTCACCTGCATTTGCTGTCATTTGTTCTTTTGAGCTTAGCTATTCTGATGAAATCTTAAGGTAGTTTTGTTTTGCATTTCTCTAATTACTAAGGGTGCTGAACAGATTCAGAATATATTAATTAGTCATTTTTATTTCTTCATTGAGAGTACTCTATTCAGATTCATTGCTCGTTTTTTAATTAGGCTATTTGTTTTCTTGATTTTTGTATATTCTGAATATGAATCTCTGTCAGATGTATAGCTTTTGAAGATTTTCTCCAGCTTTCTGGGCTTCCTCTTCACTTGATTATTTCCTTTGCTGTACAGAACCTTTTCAGTTTAATGAGGTCAATTGTTGACCTTAATTCCTGAGTGATTGATGTTCAATTCAAAAAGTGCCTTAATGCACCTATGCCTAGATTTTCTTCTAACAATTCCAGCATTTCAGGTTTTACATTGAAGTCTTTGATCCATTTTGATTTTATTTTTGTTCTGGGTGAGAGATATCGATCTAATTTCATTCTTCTACATATGGAGATACAGTTTCCTTAGCACCACTGTTTGAAGATGCTCTTTCATTCAGTGAGTATTCTTAGCACCTTTGTCAAATATAAGGTGGCTGAAATTGCATGTACTCATGTTTGGTCTTCTATTTTTTTCCATCAATTCATATGTCTGTTTTTGTGCCAATATCATTCTGTTTCTATAAGTGTGTAATATAGGCTGAGGTCTGGTACATTAATCCCCCCAACTTGCTCTTTGTGCTCAGAATTGCTTTGACACTCTAGGGGCTTTTGTGATTCTGTATTAATTGTAGAATTTTCTCTTTCAATTTCTAAGAAGAATGTCTTGCAGATTTTCATTGGGAATGTATTGAATCTATAAATTGCTTTTTTGTCAGATGATCATTTTATCAGTATTAATTCTACCAATTATAAGTACTGAAGTTCTTTCTATATCCTGTGTGTTCCTTTATCTTTCAACTTAAGGTGGTGCCTATCCTTGCGGTAAGATGTATTACTTGTAAACAACAAAAAGATGTATTTGGTTTCCCAACCCATTCATCTAGTCAGTGTCTTTTTACTGGGGAGTTGAGACCATTGGTATTTAATGTTATTATCTTTGGTTACTGTCATTTTATTTTCTGTGTTTTCAGTGCTACTTTGTGCTTCTTTAATTATACCCTCATTTGTTTTCTTTCTGTAGCCTTTTGTAAATGGTCATTTCTATCTTTAGTCCCTCATATTCAGGTTACTTTGAGTATTCTCTGTTGGATGAATTCTTTCAGCTTATTTGTATCATGGAAGATTTTTCTGTCTATTTTTACTTTGACAGAAAGTTTTACTAGGGAAAGCATCCTGGGTTGATGTCTATGATCATTAGGGACTTCAAATATTTTGCTCAAGACTCTCCTGGATTTTGTAGTTTGCTTTTGAAGTCAACTGTGTTTCTACAAATTACATTGACCTAGGTTTCTTCTCCTTCCTCTATGCATATGATGCCCAGATTTTGCCTTTTCATGTCCCATATTTCCTGCATATAACATTCCTGTGGGTTTTTTTAATTTTTCATATTCTTTGCTTGAGTGGTATAAGTGTTCAACTTTATCAATCAGTCTTGCTATTCTATTTTCAATTTTATTCATTGTGCTAGTGAGGCTTTCTCCTTTCAAATTAGCTCATTGATCTTTCAAGTCCATCTTCATTTCAGCTTGAATTTTCTTCAGTACTTCTGTTTCATTAATTTACTTTTCAAATTCTGAGTTATCTTTGCCATTTTCTTCAGCTGTATATCTGTAGTTTCTTGAAATTCAGTCAGAAGTTTATTCCTATACTTTTTGAATAATTTATTTCTGTGTTCTTCAAAATCCTTGAATTTTTTATCATGATTATGATTTTTCTTTTAAGTTCTGTGTCCTCGGGTACCTGTGTCTGGGTAGATCTCATATAGAACATGTCTATATGACTGATGGGCTGTGGTGGGCATATATCATCTTGGTTTTTCATATTATTTATGATTTCACATTTTGATCCAAGATATGGGGTTCTTTTGTTGGATGTGTGTCTGATATGAAATTTTAGCCTACCTTTGTTGCCTTGAAGTTTGGTTCTGTTTTTATTATTGCTGGTTGCTTTCTGATCAGGTATGAACAGTTAGTTGGTCTGTGCATCAGGTTCTCACCTTTGATTTTTTTATTGGAGTAATGGAATGATTCCAGGCAGGGTAGTTGAGGAGGCTCTCTAGCAGCTCCAGCACTGTATATAGGCCTCATCTCCATGCTGGAAGCTGATGACCAAATTGGCAGTTTCTGAATAGTTCTGCAGGGTATATGTGGGCTCTGGAGTAGCACCAACTAGTCCCAGCCCCAAAGTAGGGTGAAAGGGATGGAATGGGCAGGTTCTGACTAACTGCCAGAATAGTCAGGAGTTATCTGGCAGCATTCAGGGGCATAGTCCCAAGGCAGTCAAATAGGGCAGAAGTTGTAAAGGGAGACCTCTTCCCATAAGCCTCAAACCATACAGCAATTTCTGCTCTGCAAACAAGTCCATCCGGGACTCCCATAAACTAAAATTATAAAGCAGTTTCTGCTCCACAAACATGTTCTGCCCTGCAAAAAAGTCTCTCTGAGATGCTTATTGAAAGGCTCTAAATTTCTACAAATGTCCCTACTCAACTCTCTTGACACTATTTACACACATAAATGTACATAAGGTCCCATGCTGTTCAGCAGGTGTGACTACTGCAGACTCCCACTGGTCAGTTATCACCCCTCATTGACTAATAATAAAGGTCAATCAGGACTATTGAGGTTTCTTGTTTTCCTTTCCACCTGTGACTCCACAAACTCCTAATAGGGGGCAGGTCTAACAAGCTAGACAGGTTGGATGTGGGCCTTGTAGCGGCACCATTGGAGTTGATTTCAAAACATTGTGATGGGCAAGATCTCACTAATTTACCAGGCTAGTAGGGAGCTCTCTGGAAGTGTGGAGAGGAGGGTGGCCTAAACCCAAGGTGGGCAATAATCTAATATTTTTTTCTACCATAATTCACTGTTATGATAGTTATAAGGGAGTAAAAATAGTCATTTATAACGAGTCATTCTTATATAGTTATCTCTGAAATATTACATAATTTTAATACATATAAATATTATTTTGGAAACAATATAATCAATCATCCAATGTCAAAATGAAGGAGGGAGGGCAAGAAAGGTAAAGATAAAACATTCATGGAAAAAAGACATGATTTTACCTATCATGTTTAAGGTAGCTCTAATAAAAGTTGACGAGCAAATTGAGAAAATAAATGTTCTAATATGTATGCTCTTAGACTTACTAGGAGCAATATTGAAGTTATGACCCAATGTAGGATATGGTTGAAAACAAAGCTCTTTTCCTTGTTTCATGAAACTCTGTCCTTCTCTAAACTATCTTTGAATTCCAGGACCTACAAATATAGAATTTGTTATTAAGCAGGATTGATTATGGTATCATTGATCCTTTATTGTGACAATTTAATTTGGTCTGAGAAAAAATACAAAAAAAAAAAAATGATTAACGCTGATCGGGATGTGTGGTTCAGAGTTCCTTGAAAATAATGACCCTTGTATTTAGATATGCTCTTTAATTATCACTAAAAACTCTATTATGGAAATAGTGTAAGAGATTTTGACTTAAGTAGAGTATGACATTTCTGACAGACTGAGAATCTGCAACTTACTGAATGGGGGTGTCATTCCCTGAGTTATCTGTTCCTGGCTATATGAAATGATTCAAGGGCTCCTCCAGAAGAGAAACACCTAGCTGTGTTCTATCATCACAATACTGCCCCTTTACTGTATTATTCTGAGTAGATTTATGCCACAGTTGTCTGTGATGGCCTCGTAAATCCAATGTTAATTTGAGTAACATGTAAAACACATAAAAAGCATGTAACTATTGCACATTGAAATATGATAGAGTTGCAATATTCTCAAGTCTATAGTTTGAAATAAATAAGCCATTTTAAAAGGCCAGATATTGTATATCACTCTTCAAGTGTATGCAAATCATCACTAGGAACATACCAAGTATGACTGCACTGCCTTTTACCAATATAAGTATAATAAAAACAGCTGAAATTGATTTGCTTTATGCAGTCATATGTTCACACCCATAAACAATATCACTGATAAAATTATTGTTCGACATAAGGACAAAATTTCCCTACTACTTAACCTTTGGTATATCCCACAACCCATTTTCAATCAGCTTTCAATGAAACTTATGGGAAAACAATGGAAGTTATATTGTAAGACCCTATACAGGCATCACAAATACCAAGAGATTAGAAAAACGAAACAATGATTTCCATCTTACAGATCAGTCCTTTCCTCATTTTATAATAGCTGTTTCAAGGAGTCTAAAAGCATTACTAATATTTGTCAATTTTCTCCCACCAGCAAATGGAAAAACTTTACTGATGTGGTAAGTCAGAGAAATGACTGGTCACATGGTGCAATTTGGTTCTCATGAGATAGTTTAGGAAAAAAGGAGTGAAATTATTCTGAGACTCCATTATACTTGGGTTATAGCTGACATTTAATGAAAATATTAGAAGAAAAATTTTAGATGCCAAATAATACAAAAGTCACATGAATAACCAAGGGACAGGAAAAGCTAAGGGAGCTTGGGGACCTATCATCTGTTACTAGAGGCCTCATCTAAAAATACATTTCAATCTGTTATAGATATTGTAGAAAAGCCAAAGCAAAGAAGAGACATTTATAAGAAAAAGTATTCCACTTAACAACTCTCCAAACAAGGGGGAAAAGGAAAAAAAAAAATAATTCCATGTAACCTAAATAAAACCTCTTTATGTTTACCCAGATAAACAAGATCCAATTATCCTTAAAACCAAGTTTATGACACTGAAATTCATTGTGTTTGGTTGAAATTCTCTTACAGTCCTTCCTTTTTCAAAGTGTATGTCATTTTACCTTACTGGAATTATTAGCTGTAATTAAAACTCTGTCAAAGAAAGGGAGAGTTCTTAAGAAATTCATCACTATGAAAAACAAATCAAAAGTCAAGTCATGATTCTATGACTAATTTTTTTCATTCTGTATTAGTTATTTCTCTGTTGCTATGATAAAATACCATGACAAAAGCAAATGATAGAAGGAAGAGTTTATGCGAGCTTACAGTTCCAGGCATAAGGGTCCATGATAGAAGCTGTGGCATGGCAGAAAGAGGTGACCTGAGTAGAAAGCTGAGCCATCACTTCTTCAAACAGGCACAGGAAGCAGAGAGACTGAGAGTCTGGCAAGGCTTGAGAATTCTCAAAGTCGGCCCCCAGCGATGTGTTTCCTCCAGCGTGGCCACACCTCCTAAAGGTTCCTTGACCCTTCCCAAACAATGCCACAAATTGGGGTCAAAATGTCTATTTGGAGCCTCTGGGGACATTCTCTTTCAAACCAACTGTTTCACTAAATTTTTCCCTTCCTGCCCCCTGGGAGACTGGCCCTCAGTCACTGGGGTCTGGTAGTCCTGATGCAGAGCAACAAAACCAGCATAATACATTTCCATCTTGGGCTTGCATAGTTTATATGATATTGGGCGGGGGTGACTTACACGAAATGGTTTCCCATAACCCATGCGCCGCCGTTCAAGCCCCACCTGTCGTGTCCATCAGCTTTCATGCACCGCCCAAAATTTGAGTGTCTCACGTCCATGCATGCTGACTCACCCTGCAGAGTTCACACAGGGCTGTGCAGGCTGGCTCACCTCCAGTTCCCTGAGCCTCACCATGTGCACACTTCCTCCCTGAGTTCCAATATTGCCACAGCTAACTCTCCCTCTGCTCACTCTTCATCCCTCTTCCCAGGGTGCTCCTCATCTCGCCCCTGTGCTCCTCATCTCGCCTCTGGCTGGCTTACTCTCCCTAGGCTCACTCTTTCTGGAGGAATGAATAATTTTCAGGCTGCACCACTACATTCCACTTCCTGGCCCACATAGGCTTGTGACCATATAAAATGCAAAATGCATTTATGCTACCTTAAAAAATCCCCATAGTCTTTACCCATCTCACTACTAGTCAAAGTCCAGAGTTCAAAGACTTTTCTGAGACTCCATGAAATCTCTCAAATTTAAGCCCCTGTAAAATCAAAAGACAAATTATATGCTTCCAACACACAGTGAAACCAAATATGCATTCCCATTCCAGAAGGAAATTATGAGGTCACAGTAAGGAAACACTGGAATACTGGACCAACACAAGACAGAAGTCCAGCAGGGCAAATAGCAAATCCAGTAGCTCCATGTCTAACTTCTTAGAATTTTCTTTGGAAGGCCTTAGAATGCTCAGCCTCTCCAGCTTTGCTGTGGGCAATATACATCTCTCCCTTGGACTGGTACCATTCCCTGTATGCAGCTCTCCCTAGGAGGTGCCTCACACCTCTCACATCTCCAGCATCTTGGAGTCTCCACTGCCAACCGGGCTTCATTGTCATAGCTTCACACAATGGCTGATTAAGGCCTTCTTTACGTAGGGACGCCCCTGTTGCATACTTCCTGACCTTTGTGGCTCTGTGAAACTGCAGAGGAAGAACTGATGAAACCGTTACTCTTGCATCTTTCTTGTCTCTAAAGCCAGCACCATATGATTCTGCCAAGTTCGGTTGCCAGCCTGGGATGGACCCTAGCCTGTTTCGTCCACATTGGCAGTTTTTGTCCATGGCAGTTTTCTAGGAGCAGGAACCTCTATAGGCTTTTTCCTTTCACAAGTTTGAGGCCCAATGGCTGTGCTCTTGCCCTAAGCGTGCTCCTTCCATTGTTCCAGTGGGAATCTAGAGGCCTCTCTTTAATGACTCTAATCTCTTTACCCGAGAGAGCCTCTCCTTCAGCACATGGCTTGGCTCCAACATTAAGCTTCCCAGTGCTCATTCTCAGTCCAAACCATACATTTTGATGTCTTTCTGCCCCACTTGCTCTTTTTCCCTGTAGAGCTGCATAATATTCACCATTAACAGCCATGCCATCATTTCTACATTAGTCGGTCTTGAAATTTCCTCCTCCAAAGAAATTAATTCATTACTTTTCAACTTAGTCTCAGGCAAACTCTTAGACTACAAACAGACAATAGCCAAACGCTTTGCCAAAACATCCCAGCTTTTGTTTAAGTCCTTTTTTCCCTATGGAACTATTTTGCACTCAGCACTACCTTCTTTCAGGCTCCTGCTAGAATGGCCCACTAAACTCTGCTCACAGCTTTCATCTACTTTTCTACAGCAAACTTCAAAAAGCTCTACATTCCTCCATAAACCCTCACGATCAAGTTCCTTATGACCACCCTCTCTCTGGTACAAACTCCTGTGTTAGTCACTTTCCTGTTGCTGTGATAAAACACCACAGTTACGACAACATATAGAAGGGTTTATTTGGCTTATGATTGCACAGGGATTAGAGTCCACAATGGCAGGGAAGACATAGCAACAGAATTGACCAAAGCAGAAAGATGAGTGATCACATCTTCAAGCAGGCACAGGAAGCAGACAGAGACTTCAAATCTAGCAAGGTTTAAGAACACCCTAATCCCACCCTCAGTGATATGCTTCCTCCAGCACAGCCACATTCTTCCTAAACCTCCCAAAACAGTACCACCAACGGGGAACAAAATGTCCAAATACTTGGGGGACATTATGATTCAAACCACCACACATTCCCACTTTAAATATTACATAGGAACTTTTTCTTTCTTAAGCTTAGTTACTGTCCTACATCATTGATCTTTGAAGAAGTCCCTGAACTCTCTTATCCCACAACTTAATTATGCCTAAGTGATAGAAGTATAGTAGAAATTCCATTTTTTTCCATTTGACTTATTCAAAAGTCACTTCTTCAATGAAAAATTATGTCATGTTAATTAGTAGAGGTGATAAACATTACCATTGAAATCTACCGGATGACTTTATAGATATACACAGGAGCCAAGGATCCGAGTACAACCGATTATGACTAGTAATAATCAGATACATACAGATTAAAGATGCATGCACCAACATCTCAGTGTCAATTGCATTAAAAATTATTTTTTCTGTATGAAACTGTGTATTTTAATAAGGAGATGGAGATCATTTTTAAAGGTTAAAACCTTAATTCAGTGCCTAATTAAAAAGATCATGGGGGGGGTGCGCTGGCATGGTAGTGCAGGCCTTTAATCCTAGCACTTGGGGGACAGAGGCAAGCAAATCTCTATGACATCAAGGATAGCCTGGTCTATACTGCCAGCCTGATCTGCAGCGCGCTGTAATGAAATGCTTCTTCTACAAAAATTAAAAAAAAAAAAAAGATCCGCAGTGCTGTAGTGCTATGGTAAGCAGCTTTATCAATCAGAGAACAGTTAAGGCGATAAATCTAAAAACCTGAGCAATAGGACTTGATCAGCAAAGGACACTGTCAATAAGTGCCAGGATAACAGAATTACTTTAAATCTTGGATAAATTAAGGTAAGACCATGTAATTTCAGATAGTACAAGTAATTCCCTACTGGGATAAAATCTTTTGTAGACAAGATCAGAGATCAATGACAACCAAGTACTTTAAACACAATGAGTTCCTTTCTTGTTAAAGGTTCCTATAAATACCTTCTCAGCACTGGAATAAATTAGTTTTCACTAGAAGCTCATTCCACATGTAGGTGGGTAGTACCTTTACTGATAATTTGTTTGAATATGGAAGGACTTCATATTCCTGAGAGGAAATATCAGTAGATCTGAGCTTTCAGTGTTTTTAATCATATGAGCAACTGCTGGACTTAAACGTTTTGAAAAGAAATTACATACTGATGCATAGTCACCAAGACGAAAGTGCCAATTTAACATTCAGGGTAAATACGCAATTATCACACATTAGCAGCAGGACTGAACTATAATTTGCAGCAAAGATTACTTTATCTGCATATGACAGGACATTTTTGATCCTGTGAACTTCATGGGAAGAGGAAGGAGGAAATGGGAATTGCACCTGAAAAATTATTTTTTTAAAAAAATCAACAAGGAATGCATCATTTTGGTTTGGAAAGAAAATAATTTTAACATGAAACTAAGTAAGTACAACAGAGAAAACAGAAAAGACAGCAAACTTTGAGGCCTGCTTCCTCCAAGTGCTGGCTAGCACACTATGCCAGAGCACCATGAGATGAGACTGATGAACACTGCTGTGCATTGTCAATAAAATTTCATTTGCATTTCTGATTCATTCCTGCCTCAATGAAAATGAACCTAGGGTGGTAGGAAAGGCATAGGTGTTGGAGAAAAGAAAAATAGAATTAAGGGCCAATGAAATGGCTCAGCAGAAAAATGCCCTTGTCTCCAAGCCTGAAGACCTGAGTTATACCCCTGAGACCAATATGGTAGGAGAGAATCAACTCTTACAAGTTGTCCTCTGATCTTCTATGGTACAGGTATGCACAGAGAGAGAGAGAGACAGACAGAGAGAGACAGAGAGAGACAGAGACAGAGATAGAGAGACAGAGAGACAGAGACACAGAGACAGACAGACAGAGACAGAGACAGAGAAAGACAGAGACACAGAGAGACAGAGACACAGAGACAGATAGAGACAGAGAGAGAAAGACAGAGACAGAGAGAGAGACAAAGACAGAGACACAGAGGTAGAGAAAGAGGGACAGAGAGACACAAAGACACAGAGGCACAGAGGCACAGAGACAGAGAAGATTAATTAAGACCCTAGCTTTTCCTAGGCGTGAGACCATAAGCTAATCTTAAACTCACTAGATTATGGTCATTTTTCTCAATGAAGAAAAATTTTATCCAGAAAATGGCAAGACAGGATTAAACATGACAGAATCTGCATAAGATGCCTAGGGTTCCCAGGTTATGACACTGGTTGGCTTAAAATGTTTTTGTTTTTTTTTTACAGTCCTGAAGGTCAGAAATGCCAGATGAAGAGGTGGGACTGCTCCCTGTTCAGAAGCTCTAGATATTCCTCGGCTTACCACTGTGTCCCTCCATCTACACCTGGATGTCCCCAGTGTCCATCCTCTGCTTTTACTAGAGCATTTGTCATTAGAATTGAATATCCCTGGATAATACAAGGTAATATTGCCACAAGATCTTTAACATTATTTCACCAGCAATAATCTCGTTCTCAAAGAAAGTCATAGTCACAAGTTCTGAAACACAGACATGACTTTGGGGAAAAAATACTCAAGAAGATGTAAAACACAAGAATGTTCATTAAATGGTATTTCTAATAGAACACAGAAATTATAAATTTATAGGATGTTAGTCAGTTTTGGTGGCACATGCCGTTGATCCCAGCACTCAGGAGGCAGAGGCAGGCAGATCTCTGTGAGTTCAAGGTCAGTCTGGTCTACATAGCATGTTCGAGGCCAGCTGGAGCTATGGGGAGACTC
>NW_008352153.1:2053861-2066129 GCF_000622305.1 Nannospalax galili | reverse complement strand
GGACAAAGGTCACTATTTTCTCAAGACTGAAATGTTTAGATAAATTGTACTTTTCTACATTCACCTATGTTCCCTATTTGACCATAAGAGTTCTAGAAGAGAGAGGCTGTACTCTCCCATTTATTCTGCTATATCAAGGCTTTATCTCATTACCTGGTATTTAATGACACTCAATAAATACTAATTAAGCAAATGGATGAATAGAAAGGAAGAAGGCCTGTCTGTCAGAAGTCTCACAGCTAGTTTTGTGCAGAGCCAGACCAGAAAACAGTAGTTCCTGTTACTGCTACTATCATTGAACAACTATTTTGTTTTGATTAGTTTGTGTTTAATATAAGCACATTGAACCACACATTAGTACTATAAGAAAGTACCCAGAGAATTGCATCCTATCATGTGAGCTGCAAATACTAGGTGGCCAGTGGTCATTCACTGGCAATGCCATGTGGTTCTAATTAGTGACACTGAATAGATCAAATGAATCCTTTACAAGATAATGTTGGTATTCAAATGGATAAAAAATCACCAGAGCTGGTATTACTGCAAAACTAAGAGACCATGCAGTAGGATTTGGAGAGTGTTAGGCAAGATTCCTGCCAAAACATCTCTTCTGGCTTCTAATGGTTTCTTTGGAGATTAGTCCTTTAGATTAGAAAAGCAAAGCATTTTTTTTAAAATCACAGATTAATATTAAAATATTATCTAGGAGGGAATCATATTTTTGAGTTCCATAACAGGCAATATAAATCTGTGGAACACATCTTGTGGTTGTCACTGTGTTATATATTGTAAATACTAAGAAAATGAATGGACTATTGTGTTTGATCTCAAGAAGTTTGTGGTCTGCTGGGATTGATGGCATCTACACAACTAAATATAATTCAAAGTAGTGCATCTTAAGGGCTGGGGACACAGATGGCTCAATCAGTATAATGCTTGCCATGTGAGTATGAGGGCCTGAGTTTGGGCCCCAAGCACCACTTAACTGCAAACTCAGCCCTAGGTCAGTGGAGCAGAGATAGGTAGCTCTCAAAGACCACCAACCAGTCTAGCTACCCAAATCAATGAGTTCCAGATTCATGGAGAGACTGTCCCAAAAAATAAGGTGGAGAGGAATCAAGAAAAACACTCAACACTGAACTTTGGCTCTCCAAATACACTCTAGCAAACATATGCACACCCTCATACACATGTACACACCCACACAAGCATGTACATATAACACACACATATTCACACACACACACACACACACACACACACACGCACACACACACATCTTACATTCCAAAATAAACATGCCATGCATTAAGGGAACACAAAGAAGGAAGAGGTCAGTTCTGATAGAAAGAAATGGACTTGGTAAAACGTGAAATGGATCTTGAAAATGAGATTGAGTGTTGACAAAGAAAATAGACAGGTCAATAAAGGCTGGGCAAAGGAAAAAGTAATAATAAAAACCAAGAAGACTAAATAGATCAATAAGGGACATGAAGACAATAGACTAACAGTTTCTGGCATCTCTGTCCTAAGTATTACATGTTTGGAGTATTTTCTAAGATTGCAGTGAGCCAGGGAGACATATGCACTGTTATACTGCACTTTGGAGCTGGAAGGCACTGGGAGATAGAGACAGCATTTTCAGAAAAGATTGGAGTTGTGGAACACTAACTCAGAAGTTAATGCTGTGACTGGAGAGAAATCCTTTGAGCTCGTTCTTACCCTCTCACAAATTCTGAGTTGACCTTGGTAGCCAACCTTAGTGCAGGAGTCTCGGGAATGAGGCATGCAGCCACACATTAGCTTCTAAACTGTCCTAAAACACTACTCAGTGACTCTCTTCAGCCAACCAGCCTGCAGCCCCACAGTTTTGAGTTTTGCACGGCTGCCCAGCACGTGGCAGCTGTTGCTCTACACCATTTTCCATCTCCGAACACATCCTTATGTTTTATTTCTCCTTTCTTGACATTTTTTTCATGCAGTTGCCCCAAACTTTCTTTCTTTATTTTCCTTAATATTTTTGTGCTAAGTTAATCTATTTTCAGGTGGTTCTAGAAGAAATAAGACAACACTATCAAAAATTTTTAATTTTTTAAACGACTAGCTTGCTATCCCCAAATATTTATATAAGAACAACTGTCTATTTAACTGACTTGGAAATAGGAAAAAATTGTTTGCTTAACTGAGGAAATTGCTTCTTCAGTGCAATGCATTTCCATGGCCTAATAAAGGATTAACAGCACACCTAGGGAGAAGTACCTCTTAAAAGCCTCAGTCTATGCTTGTAAGCTTGAAATTGCTGTTTTCAAGTGCCTACTTCCTGCTGAGGCGCTTTTGTTCCCTTCAGGAAAGAAACTTTCCTGATCTATTATGGGTGATGTATGCTTCTAATTTTCTTGAACATGCAGTCATTTCTAAGGATGGCTTCATATATCTCATGCGGGGCTTTTAAAACAATTTATGTAGGAAAATGAGTATTTAACAGCAAAATGCATATCTGAGGGTCTCTGGGCTTGAAAGTGATCTCTTAATTAGATTTTGTTTTTTTATTCTCTATTGGGATAAGTAGTCTTTTCACCCTAGCTTTTTCCATTGTTGTTATTTGAAGCCCAAATCTGGAAATTAGTGATTTCTTTAAGATTCACATTGTCCTTTTTGAAATAGTAAGTTATTTCAAAATAGAGCTGGAGGCACCTTGGACCATTGTTACTTCAGATACCATTTGAGCACTTGGTATAACAATGAGGTTTCGCATTTTCTGGTTCTTGAACACTTGAAATGATTATATATGGAAAATGATAATTTACCTAATCTACTTAATTGAAAAAAAACACCTCATTTTTTCACATCTGCTTTGTTCTTAGAATCTTTGTTACATAATGATTTTCCTTCATAATAAAATCAAAATTAATTTTTAATCCCTACTATTGCTGTACAACAATGAAAGTTTGAATTAAGATTAGCTTGTATTGTACACCTTTTTTTAATTTCAAAGGCACAGTAGTTATTAAGAGAAACAAAGACAGTCCTGGTGCTGCTGTTAGAATGTTCTTTGTGAAAGAGGAGGAAAGGTAAGCTTCTCTTGAAAAGGAGATTTGTAACATAACAGTGTCAGCATATGCTGCATTTGGAAATGACTCATAAAAAATAAAAATCATTTTTCTTTTCTTTATCTTGTTTCAAATTTCATTCTTTATTCTTTTTAACTTTTTTATTTTTGAGCTTTTTAAATTTCATAATTTCCCAATCAACTCCAGTCCCCCTCCCCCAACCATTCCTCCTCCTATCTCCCCATTAAACCTTATGTACTCTGCCATACAGGCTAAGTCCTATTCATTCAGGTGTTTGTATCCAAATATCCTTCAGTGTAAATGCGTTCACTGGAGTCTAGTCAATCCATCCAGTGGTCATATGTAAGTCGTACTCTCCCTCGCCCAGCAGCAATCAGTCTCATATAGTCTAGTGCTGGCCACTAACTGTTTCTCATCTCCCCTTTGAGCTCTTGTTTAATTGAGCTGACATGGGTCCTGCACTCAACACAACCACTGCCACAGGTTCACATGAGCAAACTTCCAGTTTATTTTTATTTTATGTGCATGAGTGTATTGCCTGCATGTGTGTAAGTGCGCCTGGGTCATGCAGTGTCCATGGAGGACAGAAGAGGGTCTCAGATCTCCTGGAATTGGAGTTACCAATTGTTTTTAGCCACCATGTGGGCACTGGGATTCGAACCCAGGTATTCTGCAGGAGCAGCCAGTGCTCTTAACTGCTGAGCCATCTCTCCAGTCCCTAAATTTCACTTTCAAAAATGAAATCCCAGGGACTAGAGCAATGACTCTACAGTTAAAAGCACTGGATGCTCTTCCAGAGCACTGGGGTTTGTTTCCCAGCACCCATGTGGATGGCTCACAACCCAACAGTAGCTTCAGCTCCAAGGGGTAAGATGCCCCTCTGGCCTTCAAGGGCACAAGCACACACATGCACATGCACAGAAAGACATATACACATATATAAAAATAAATCATAAAAAAATACGGGGGCCAGGGGTGGTGGCACACACCTTTAACCCCAGCTCTTGCAAGGCAGAGGCAGGTGGATCTAAGTGAGACAGAGACCCATCTAATCTCCATAGTGATGTTTGTAGGGAAACTCTGTCTCAAAAATATAAATAAATAAATAAATAAATAAATAAATAAATAATGTCCCAAGATGATTCACAAATAAAAATTTCCTTACTGGCTATAAGGTTTGACTTAAGCTTTTCCAAATTAAGGTTATTTGAGGTGATATAAATAGACACAGCCACCTCTTATCCACTATGATATATGTCACTTCAAAAATTCAATGACTTGTTACAGTGATGGATGAATGAACTTTGCCTAATCTACAGTCTTAGCTAGATCAGGCCAAAAGCAATAAAGAAATCCAGTCAGAGCAACCATTTTGCCCCAGTGAGAGGCTATAGCTGAGGCTTCTGAATTTTGATGTTTCATAAATTGAATAAGTAGAGATGAAAATACTGCACAATAATGAGAAAGTCAATGAAGCAGCCAAGCAGTGGCCTGGACCAAATTTGGGGTAAATATTTATTCATTGTTATTCTCATAGAAAATATGTCAGGAGCCTGAACTTGCCAGCCATGTGGTCCTGCCTGTCTGTGCAAGATTCTTTCTCTTAAACATTTAAGCTAATTTCCTTTTAATGCCATTGCAGAATATACTTTTGGAAAACATAGACTATTCATTAGTCACCAATGACAGATGTGCATTAGTAAAGTTAGAAGAAGACAGAACACGTTTGTTCTAAGACTTGTTTTCCTCATATTGGACCTGTAACCTTGGAAAAGACAACTTAAAATTCATGTAATTGGGATTATTTATGCATTGCTACAGTCCCAGATATTGTGGTAGGAATATGTCTCGGTTGGTAGAGCACTTGCCTACCATGCACAAGGCCCTGCATTCTATCCCTAACATCACATAAACCCAGGATGTTGGGCCATGTCTATAATCGTAACACTGATGCAGGAGGATCAGGAGTTCAAGGCCATCCTTCACTACATAACGTTTGAGGCTAGCCTGGGATACATGAAGCTCTATTTTTTTTTATTGATTTTTTTTGTGTATTTCATACAGAACATCCCAAACAATCTTATTCATCTTTATACCTGCATCCCAAATGGCACCTTCCCACAGCTCCCCCACCCACTGGAGCCCATATGCTCTGTCATCCCTGTGTTATCAGTGCCCCTAGCCGTTACCTAGTACCAGGCCATCTGCTGAGTCTAGTTGGCATTTCTAGAGTTCCTTGTTTTAGGAAGATCAGCTCTTCCTCATCTAGCAGCAATCAGTTGCCAACATTCCTTTAGATAAGACTAGAGTCTGCTATTGATTTTCCCAGTTCTATGCTAGTTACGGTCTGAGAGTCTCTTGGGCCACACTGGCCAATAACTCAAACGAAGGTATCTCCTGTCTGGCATTGTTTCTTGTTATGTAGCTTTTAGCTATACATATGGACTCTTAAAGAATTATACTGATCACTTTAATCTTTGGTTATACTTTCCTTTGAGTGTTTAAAACCATGTAGTTGGGCCAGATTAATCAATTTATTTTTAATCGTAAGGTCATTTGAGGATCCATTCCTCAGGGGTCACATGGGCTTGGGAGGAGCCACTGGTTCCTTTCTTTTACCAGTTCCACCTATGTGAAGATAAGTCAAAGGTCCTGCTTGACCATAGCTCTCTTCTCTTAGAAGCATGGAGGAAATGTTTCCTCTGTGTTGACACACCTCTTTGTAGACTGGATACTGGTTCAAGTATATCTGGTGGGGGTCTCCATGGCCTCCTTGATCAAGAGGACAGGTGACTCACCACAGTTACAGCACATTTTGAGAGATGCTCATGGACCTTAGTCAACTTTGGAGGGCAAGGGGCAAAACTGTCTTTTAAGTCCTTCTGACCAGATTAGTATAGGCCTCAAAGTATGGCTGATAAACACCCAAGAAAGTTAGTTCCACCAGCCTGGTACTTTTAATTACCATGTACTGTGTAGATAAAGCTTGCATAAAAACCAAGGGTTCTCAGGTAAACATTGACTAGACATATATTATGTAACTTGAGCTAGTAGTATGTATAATTTGTCAGTAGGTTGTTGGACTAACACAGTTCCCGCTGGATTTTTTTAAAACTAGATAGGCATTATTTATCGCTCTCATTGTCTAACCTTCCACCACGGTTTCCCCATTTTTCCCATTTCATCCTTAAAAATACCCTTCTCCTATCACCCCTCATCATGAGCTCCTTTCTTTCCCTTTATCCCCAAGGTTCTTTTTAAAACCCTCCTTCTTCCCTCTCACCAAAATAACACTGTTTCCTACTGTTTTTCTCTTTCAGGTTATTTCTTTTCCTTTAACACTCTGGTTCCTTTTTATTATCCTGGTTCCTGTAGTTATGTCTGGATGCATACTCACTTATAAGGATTTGGTGCTAGGATCCACATATAAGGGAGAATATACATCCCGCGGTTTTTTTTTTTTCTGGGGTTGGTTCTTCACTTAGTATAACAGTTTCTAGTTCCATCCATTTACATGCAAATTTCATGATTTTTTTTTTATTGCTGAGTGGAGCTCCATCATATAAATGAACCACAGTTTCATTATCCACTGTACAGTTGAGGGACACTTACGTTGCTTCCATCTTTTAGCTATTGTGAAGAAAGCAGCAACAAACATGGATGTATAAGTGTCTCTGCAATAGGATGAGTTCTTTGGGTATATGCCAAGGAGTGGTATAACTGAGTCAAATTGTAGGTTCATTTTCAGTTTTTAAAGGGGTCTCCACATTGCTTTCCATAGGGGTTGAGCAAGTTTACAATCCCACCAGCAGTGGATGAGCGTTCCCCTTTCCCCACATCCTCTCCAACATTTGGCATAATTTGTTCCCTTGATCTTAGTCAGTCTGACTGGGGTAAGATGAAATCTTAAAGTGGTTTTACTTTGCATTTCCCGAATTACTAATGATGTTGAACACCTTTTAAGATGCTTCTTAACTGTCTTTATTTTTTCTTTTGAGAACTCTCTGTTCACCCCCTTAGCTCATCTTTGAATTGGGTTACTTCTTTTCTTGATCCTTTGTTTTTTGAGTTAGTTATACATTCTGGATGGCAAACCTCTGTCAGATATGTTGTTGATGAAGATTTTCTCCCACTCTGCAGTTTTCTCTTCACATCCTTAGTTGCTTCTCTTGATATACAGAAGCTTCTTTGTTTAATGCAATCCCATTTATTAATTCTTGTTCTTATTCCCTGATCAATAGCTGCCCAGTTTAGAAAATCCTTTCTTACACCTATTTCTTGTAGGTATTGCCAAAGTTTTCTTCTAACAGTTTCAGAGTATCAGGCTTCACATTGAGGTCTTTGATCCATTTGGAGTTGACTTTTGTGCAGGGTGAAAGATAGGGGTTTATTTTCATTCTTCTACAGGTGGAGATCCAGTTTTGCCAGCACCATTTCCTGAATATGCTATATTTCCTCCAGTGAATGTTCTTGGCCTCTTTGTCACATATCAGGTTGCTGAAGTTGTATATATTCGTATTTGGGTCTTCAATTTTGGTCCTTTGATCTATAGGTCCATTTTTGTGCCAGTACCATGTTGTTTTTATGACTATACCTCTGTAATACAGCTTAAAATCTGGTATGGTAATCCTCTCAGCATTACTCTTAGTGCTCAGGGTTACTTTGGCTATCTCAGGTCTTTTGTGCTTCCACATGAGTCTTAGGATGTTTTTTTTCAAATTCTTTGGAGAATGTCATGGGGATTTTGATTGGCATTGCATTGAATCTATATATGACTTTTGGTAGGATGGTCATTTTCACAGTATTAATTCTTCCAATCCATAAGCATGGGAGGTCCTTCCATCTTCTGATGTCTTCCTCAAACTCTTTCTTTAAAGATTTAAAATTTTCAGTGTAGAGGTCTTCAATATGTTCGGTCAGGTTTATTCTGAGATTTTTTTTTTTTTTTTGAGGCTATTGTGAAAGGGAGAGTTTCCATGTACTCTTTCTTTGATTGCTTGTTACTGGTAAATACAAAGGATACTGACTTTTGTAGATTAACTTTGTAACCTGCCACTTTACTGAAAGCATTAATCATTTCTAGGAGTTCTCTGGTGGAATTTTTTGCATCTCTTAGATGTAATATTGTTTCATCTGCAAAAAGGGATAATTTGATCTTGCCTTTTCCAATTATTACTCCTCAAATTTCTTTCTCTTGTCTTATTGCTCTTGTTAGAATTTCCAGCACTGTGTTAAAAGAAGTAGAGATAGTGAACAGCCCTGTCTGGTTCCTGATTTCAGTGGAAATGCTTCTAGTTTTTCTCCATTTAGAATGTTGTTAGCCATGTGTTTGTTGTATATGGCTTTAATTATGTTGAGGTATGTTCCCTCCAGTCCAATTCCCTCTAGGACTTTGAACATAAATGCATGTTGAATTTTGTCAAAGGCCTTCTCTGCATCTATTGAGATGACCATGTTGTTCTTGTCTTTGAGTCCACTTATATGGTTTATGATGATCATTGATGTTTATTGAAGCAACCCTGTATCTGGAATAAAGATGACTAGATCATGATGGATGATCTTTTTCATGTGTGTCTGTATGCAGTTTGCAAGTATTTTGAGAACTTTTGCATCTATGTTCATTAATGATATGGGTCTATAGGTTTAATTTTTTGTTTTTGTTTCTTCTGTTTTTGGTTGTGTCTTTACCTGATTTGGTATTAGAGTAATGCTGGCTTCATAGATGGAATTTGAAAGTTCTCCCTCATTTTCTATCTTTTTGAATAAATTAAGTAGTATTGGATATAGATCTTCTTTAAATGTCTCCTAGAATTCTGCTGTAAATCCATCTGGTCCTGGGCTTTTTGAGTCAGGAGGTTTTGTGTTGCTGTTTCAACTTCCTTATGTGTTATGGGTATGTTTAAGCTGTTGATCCCTTCTTGGTTTAGTTTTAGTGGTTCCCATGCTTTTAGATACCCATCCATTTCTTACAGGTTTTCAAATTCAGTGGTGTATCGGTTTTTAAATTCTTCCCTTATAGTGTTCTGGAATTTTTTGGTGTCTGTTGTGATGTTTTCCCTTTCATCTCTGATTTTGTTGATTTGGAGGTGCTCCTTCTTTCTTTTGGTTAACTCAGCTAGCAGTCATTCAATCTTGTTTATCTTTTCAAAGGACCAGCTCTTGGATTTGTTGAATCTTTGTATTGTTTTCTTTGTTTCTATTTCATTAATTTCTCCTCTGATTTTTGTTATTTCTTCTTGTCTGCTGGGTTTGGACTTCATTTTCGTGTCCCTTTTCAAGTGTCTTGAATTGCAATGTTAAGTCATTTATTTGTGTTGTTTCTGATTTTTTAATATGGGCACTTCGAACTATAAACTTCCCTCTAAGGACAGCTTTCAATGTGTCCCAAAGGTTTTGTTGTGTTGTATTGTCCTTTTCATTTAGTTCCAGGAATACTTTTATTTCTTTCTTAATTTCACCTTTGACCCATTCATCATTCAGGAATGTGTTGTTTAATCTCCATGTGTTCATGTAGTTACTAGGGTTTATTCCAGTGTTGATTTTGAGCTTTATGGTATTGTGGTCTGATAAAATGCATAGAATTATTTCAATATTTTTGTATTTGTTGATGTTTGTTTTGTGACCAAGTATGTGGTCAATTTTGGAGAAAGTTCCAAAGGGCACTGAACAGAAAGTATATTCTTTGGTGCTTGTGTGGAATATTTGATAGATGTCTGTTAGACCCATTTGATGTATGGTATTGTTTAATTCAGATGTCTCTTTGTTTATTCTCTGTCCTGTTGACCTGTCTAATGGAGACAATGGGATATTGAAGTCCACACGATTAATGAGTTGGGATTAATCTGAATCTTAAAGTCATGTAGTATTTTTTTTTATGAAGTTGGGTACACCAGAGTTTGGTGAGTATATGTTCATGTTTGTAATATCTTCTTGGTCAATTGTTTGTTTGATCAGAATGAAGTGGCCCTCTTTATCTCTTCTGATTAGTTTTAGTTTGAAGTCTATTTTGTCAGATATTAGAATTGCAACCCCTGCTTTTTTCTTAGTACCATTTGCTTGGAATATTTTTTTCCAACCTTTCACCTTGAGGTGGTGCCTGCCCTTGAAAGTGAGATGGGTTTTTTGTAGACAACAAAAAGTTGGGTTTTGTTTCTTCATTCATCTAGTCTGTGTCTTTTGACTGGGGATTTCAGTCCATTGATATTTAAAGGTATTAATTAAAGATGTGCATTGATTCTTATCATTTTGATTTCTGTTCACATTCTTGGTAGACTTGTACATTTCCACAGTTACATCTTCTCTAAGTTTCTTTCCATCACCCCTTGAGTATAGTCATTCCTTTCTTCAGCTCTTTGTATTGCTTCAAGAACTCTCTGAAGGGCTGGTTTTGTGGACATATATTCTTTCAGCCTACTTATGTCATGGAAGATTTTTCTTTCCCGTTCAACTGCAATAGACATTTTGGCTAGGTAAAGTAATCTGGTTTAGCATCTATGGTCATTTAGAACTGGGAATACTTTGGTCCAGGCTCTTCTGGCTTTCATAGTTTGCAGTGGAAAGTCAGCTGTAATTCTGATGGGTTTTCCTTTTTATGTGACTCGTTTTTCTTTTGTAGCTTTCAGTAGTCTCTCTTTGATCTGTACGTTTAGTGTGTTTGTTTAGTGTTTTTGCTATGATGTGTTGTGGAGAGTTTCTTTTCTTGTCCTGTCTATTTGGGGTTCTATGTACTTCTTGTATTTGTATGGGCGTGTCTTTCTTTGATTTGGGGAATTTTTCTTCTATAATTCTGTTGAAGATCTGACCCATACCATTATCTTGACATTCTTCTCCTTCCTGTATGCCTATGATATGTAAGTTTGATCTTTTCATGGTGTCACATAATTCCTGCATCCTCCGTTTTTTGTGTTTTCTTAAATTTTTCATATTCTTTGCTTGACTGGTCTAATTTGTCTACTTTCTCTTCAAGTCTTGATATTCTGTTTTCCATTTCATTCATCCTATTTGTGAGGCTTTCTCCTGTCATTTCTAATTGGCTTATTGAGTGTTTCACTTTCTTCTTCATTTCAGCCTGAGTATTTTACAATATTTCTAACTCTTTTCTGAATTCATTCATTCATTGCCAAAACTTGATATATCAAATTCTTTAATTTTAATAATTTTAATAAATCCACTAAGAGGAGAATTATGTAGAGCTGATTTCCTTTTGATCTTCATATGCTTATAGAATATTTCACTTATATTTATATTAGTTCTCATTTTATATCATTTTCACTATCAATATTTTAAATTATATGTGTAAGTAATTGATCAGAGAATAAAATAATTCACAAAAAATGCTATAGAGAAAATGAGAAACCATAAATTTTCTCTGAAACTAAATTAACTAAACTATTAAATTTTCCTAAAGTAAAATTCTGTCTTTGTGCTTACAGCTATCATATGGGTGTTGGGAATCGAACCTGGGTCTTCTGCAAGAGTATTCAGTGCACTTAACCACTGCACCATCTCTCCAGCCCCTTTCTGATTTTTTTAATGTAAGTACCTAGCACTATAAACTTCCCTCTTAAGACCACTTTCAAAGTATCCCAGAAGTTTTGTTGTATTGTCATTTTCATTTACATCTAAGACTACTTTTGTTTCTTTCTTGATTTCTTCATTGAACCATTCATCATTCAGGAGTGTGCTGTTTAATTTCCATGAGTTCATGGGCAATTGATTCAAGAGGGACAGTGAAGGACAGTAGAGTGAACACATTTGTTCCCTGCTATGGGCTTCCCTGATACTACTGACATCCTCTTACCCCCCAGTGAGATGTACCTCTTCAAGGAGGACAGTAACATCCCAGTGATTATTGATCAAAGCAACAAACCCCCACAAGCTAAGAAGGAGCACTAGATTGTTCCTCCCTCCCTGTCTCCCCAAACTTGTTCTCCCCCAACCACACTTCAGCAGACAACTGTCTTCATGCAAAAATTAAACATAACAAAATAGATCAGGGACCAAGGCATAGACCCTGAGGAAGAAAGAGGGAAAGTCCCAAAGTCCAGGGGAGATGAAGGCTGTGAATCACACACAAAAAAGCAGGAAATGTTCAAGTACTGTGGTTTATAGAAATAACTTCTTTTTTTTTAAGGAACACAAAGAAATATAAACAATGAAAAGGAAGCTGGTAAATTTCAGAAGTAAAAAGGTAAAAT
>NW_008352153.1:2007796-2053445 GCF_000622305.1 Nannospalax galili | reverse complement strand
TAAAAATAAATTATATGGATGCAAATCAAATCATGGACAGAAAGAGGATAAAGAATAAATTGCTCTCAGGATTCCAAGATAACATGGTATTGAAATACTGGGAGAATAAAAAGCTTATATACATATTGGTGTTCCCAGAAAAAAATGAAAAATACATTAAAACACATGGAAGAGGAAACAGAGACAAATAAAACAGAACATAGTTTTACCAAAATCAAAGCCTTGAACCTAAAACTCCCAAAATCAAATCATGTTCATAGAAAAATTAGTAATGACTTTATTAATGAATGCTATTTTTAATCCTGGTGAAGTCATTGATAAGGAAGGTGATGACACACTCAGAGTGGAAAGAAACCCTCTGAAAAGGAAAACCAATTGCCATAGATTCATTTATATTAATTCTCAAGTGCACAAACAGTAGAGCCATACCTAAAAGTCCAGGGAAAGGAAGAATTAAAATGTTCATATCCTGACAAATTATTCTTCTATTATAAAGACAGCAGTCAAACATTTATTATTTAAATTAATAAATGAAATAAAGCACTTAAACTCTGTCTTGGATGATCTGCTTTACAGCTAACATCAATCATGAAAGATGCAAATAATGCAGGAAGAATGTAGAAACTATAATAAAATGGCCTATTATGGGATTATTTATCAATATTTTCAATTCTAGAATTTATCAAATGAAATTATCAAAATTTATCTACATCATTCAATAAAACTGTATAATTTAAGAATTGTGTCTGATACTTTACAAGATCTGAGCCAGTGGAGTCTTCTTTACTCTTTCGTATTTGATGCAAGAGTCAACCTCTGACTGAAATCACCTGCTCCGTTTTTTTTGCCATTTCCTCTTTAGAGCCTTCTTCTTCAAGACAACCAGTAAGAGCTACTCCAGTCCATAGAACTAGTTTTACACTTTTGAAAGCCTAAAGAGAAGTTGAAGGGCTTTCTTTCGATAAGTCTGTAAGAAGAAACACAAGAGGTGCATTTACTACACTTGAATCTACTTTGGAACATCCAAGCTCTGCATCCAAGAAGAGGATACAATTCTACCTAAATCTAAAATCTCCAATTCCATTCACAAAGAACACTTTTTTTGTAGAATATTCTATAGATGTCATCATATTTATTTCTTCATCTATATTGTGCCACAAAGAGGCATAAAAACCTGGACAGACTGGTGTCTGATATCTGGAGGAGAGGGTTTGATTAGTAATAACTTTAATATTTCTTCTATGAGCTCTCCCTTTCCTAACTATAAACTTGTACAAGAAATTATCAGAATTCCTCTGCACAGCCATCGTTTCTGTCTGTCCCTTAGAAAAAGGCAGTTTCCCATACTTACTCTTTTTATTTTAAAAATAACCCACATGAAATTGTTTTAGCTCTTTGGGTGCTTACTTGAAGTGGTAATGACCTCAAAATAATTTTAGTGAGGGAAATTTTGACTGGGAAGGAGTATATAGACTGTTTTTTGATCACAGCCATTATTTTGTTCTTCAATTTAATAACTGAAATAGTATCTCAGATTTCTTTGGATTTCCCATGGTAATGACAATCTGAAGGGAGAATTCTGAATTACCAGGTCATTGCCCAATCTTATAATTCTTTAAAGGAAATGAAAATCAAATGCTACATGATATTTCATGTATAATTGTTCATACTACAGCTAGATAAATTTTGATTGTTCAAAGGTATCAGAAACTGGGCATGGTGGTGCACACCTTTAGTCCCTCCCAGCCCTCAAGAGGCAGAGGCAGGCAGATCTCTGTGAATTTGAGGCCAGTCTGTTCTACATTATGAGGCCCGAGCCATCTCTCTAGTCTTCGTTTTTTGTTTTGGGGTTTTTTTTTTTTGTCTTTTTTTTTGAAACAGAGTCTCCCAGTAGCCACAGCTGGCCTGGAACTCCCTATGTAGACCAGGCTGACCTTGAACTCACAGAGATCCTCCTGCCTCTGCCTCCCAAGTGCTGGGATTAAAGGCCTGTGCCACGACCCAGGCTGAGACCCTGTAATCATCTGTAGCTCTGGTTCCCAAGGATTTGATGCCCTCTTCTGGCATCCAGGGGGCATTGCATGACACAGGTGCACTTAGAAACATGCAAGCAAAACATTAATGCAAATAATAATATTAACAATAATAAAAGGCATCAGAATTGTCATGTCTTTTTAAAAAAACTGTTGAGTATTTTCACATTATCCATTAACATTATATTTATTAATGAAATCTATGGTCATATTTCAAGTAATGTCTAAGAAAATAAGGAATTATGGGTCAAATTACTGCTCAATTAAAATGGTCAGATGTGCTAATTTCAAGTAAAGGAAGCTCTCAAATCATGTTCAGATGAGTCTATAAGCTTTGAAGAAGCAGGATTTTAGAGTTAGAGGAATTCTAATTTCTCTCAGAAGAGGAACAATGTGAAAACGTTTGGTAAAGTGTAAAGTGCCAAATAAATGTATAAAATGTATGTTTTACTTATCTATTCCTTTACAAATAACAGTAAAGAGAAATGAAAAGATTAAATAGATTTCCTAAAAAATCTTTTTTTCAGTGCTTTCCAAATATCATCAGGACTATCAACACCCACCCCAGGCAAATTTCAACAAACCTTAATACACAACTATAAGCCTAACCTTGGCACTTTCCTAGTCATTCTCATTTAACTTAACAGCTGCATGTATCGTTAAATTAGCCCAGAGAGCATAAGAACAACCAAGTATCAAGCATCTTTTAATTTTCCTACAACCATGTATATTTTTGTGAAAGAGAATATTTAACACATATTCTATCTTCCTTAATCTTCATGACAATATAATTTTGGATCCAGATATATTTTTCCTTTATAACTCATAGCATTTAGTTACTTAAATATGGAGATACAAGGATAGCAATTTGCTCAAAAATTTATTTATTTTTAAAATATTTTTGGTTTATTTCTTGTCTTATCTTTTTAAAATATATTTTCACTCAATTTTTGTGTATTTCATACACAACATCTTAATCATCTTTATAACTCCGTCCCCATCAGCACATCCCCATAGCCATCCCCACTGGATTTCATGCATTCTATCATTTATGTTAAGCCCTATCCAGTCAAGTTAGCTTCCCCTCAAGTCCCTAAGTGCAGTTTCATCTACCGGGGTCTAGTCAGCCTCTCTAGAATCACTCCCTTAAAGAAGATCAGCTCTTTTTCACCCAGTGGCAATCAGCTGCCCAATAATTCTTTGGCTAAGATTAGGGCCTGCTGACCATTTCCACAGTTCTATGCTGGGTTTTTATTTGCTTGAGTTTGCATAGGTCTTGTGCATGCTGTCACCATAGCTGTAAGTTCATATGAACAAGGTTCCAGAAGCCTGTAAGACTCTATTCCCATATGGTCATGCACCACCTCCCCAGCTCCTACAATCTTTTCACCCCCTCTTCCACAATGGTCCTTGAGCCCTGGGTTCATTGCCCTCTATTGCATGAGGGAGCTTCATTGATGAGTGTTGAGAGATGCATTAGTATTCTGTCTTCCCATTTTCCATTATGTTTCATGAGTCTTAGATGTGGCGGTTCCACTGGAGATATGCCAGTTAGGGTTGGGCATTTCACAGATGCTTAATCTCTGTGTGTGACCAGAAGTGGAACTCTGTAAAATTTATTAACAGCAGCTATCAGTGACAGAAAAAAGAAGCAAATTTTATCTTAAGGCTGAACAAAAACTGATTTTTAGATAGCAAATGGAATGATCACAGTTCTCCCTGGAGCAACAGTTCTCAAATGTAGTTTGGTGATATAAATCTTTCATTAAAATAAAACATTCCATAAATCCCAAGAAATGAATGAACATGAACAGGGATCTCTGATTGTTACTGGGAAGTCCAAAGTTCTTGCCAGTTGGTAAAACCTGATGGGGTGCCACACAGCACACCTTGATGGGTATCTTAGAGGAAAGCCCAAGTGCTCTAAATTTCAGTGTTGCCCTAGTATCTATAATTTGGATATGAATGTAAAGAATTTCTTTCACTACGCATGCAAATTAGCATATAAGAAACATATAAATTCAGGTAGGCATTAACAAAGATTGGTGGGCAAAAAATGGTATGAAGGGACAGAGGATTTCATTTCTAAACTATTCTGCATATCCTACAGTGAATCTCTGATTTTTGGACTTCAAAGATTCATTTATCAAACACAAATATGGTATTAACGCTATATCAGAGAATTAGACAAAATTGTTTCTTATCATTTCTTCATAATATGATGTATGATTCAATTCAAGAAGTATTTATTGAATGACTAATTCATTCTAAGATAAAAGATAAACAAGAGAAAATTCTTACATTCAAAGACCATAAAGTCTAATGATTGGGTCATAATTGCTATTATTTTGTTCTTTTTCTAACAGTGAATGCTTAGTGATTCATTTGTGCTCACCTTACCCATTCTAGTGACAACCTGAAAATCAGAAACCTACATAGATTGGATCATTTTTCCCTGTCTGGAAGAAGTACATGAAAAGGCCTGAATTTCTCCATAATATATTGGTTTTAGTCTCTAACTCAAAGTATATGATCTTTAATATTTAAGTCATCCTAAAGCTACTCCTGTGGTAAGAATAAATTTAGAGCCTTGTGGTTGACGGCCCTAAAGAGGGAATACGGGTACTAATCAATCAAAGCAGCATGCTATGCAAAGGCATCTTTGCACATCTATGAAGATTTGAGTCTCCTCAGAAGAAGTAGAGGCTGAACCCTGAAGTTTAAGAAAAGAGCAGCCAAGTTTTGATGGGGCCAAGGAACAGCAGGACAAGGAGAAGAGCCCTTCAGGTCAGGCATGAGAAATAGTATCAGCTAAAGCACACAGGTGAGGAAAGAGGAACCCTGTGGGTAAAGGAGAAAGGGGGTTCCAAATTATTCAGGCCTTGGTATACCTTTATCATAAAAGTAAAACGTGCTTTTAATCAGGTAAATAGACAAACACATTAACATTTTCACATACACTTACTACAGAGAATAATAAAGACAAGAAGGAAGAAAGTATTGCGGGCAGTGAGAACTCCAAGTAGGAAACTCACAGCAATATGGAAGGATATTAGATGCATAGAGTTTAAAGAAAAGAGACAGGGCTTGGTTTCAGTTGGAGATAGTGCCAAATCAATCAAGGAAGGCACTGGGCTGTTTTGCTTGAACCACAGGGTGGTTGTGATATTTATAAAATCAGAACCTCATGAAAATAATTTGTTTAAAATAGTAACAGCTGATACAATACAGTGTTTACTATGTGAAGGCACATATATTAAGTAATTCACCTTCAATTCACTCTTTAAGGTAGCTATTAATTTTATCTTATTTCATTGATAAGAAAAGTGAGGCATAGAAGTGTTGACTTATCAGGCTTCAGAATCATTAAGTGATCATATATGAATCTGGGGTGGAGGAAGTAAAAATATTCTATTTTTCATCACCCTGGGTTTGAGTAATATGTTGGATAGACCCATAAGCATTTAAGCAAACAGTTTTGTAACTCTGAAGGGAAATTTTGAATGTAAGTAAAGCTATTGCAGTGGACAACTCAACTCAGTGCAAAATGACCTAGAATAGCTCATTTCAATTAAAAAGTCAGTGGTAAGATTCTTGCAGAAAAATATATCACAATCAGGAAGTCAGGCAATTAAATAATGAGATTATACATAAGCAGAAAGTAAAGGCTAGAAGCTTAAAGTAGAGATAGCCAATCTTAGCCCAGAATGGTTTGGGAATAAGATGCTGAATGTTATTCCCTTGTGTCTATGAAAGCAAATCTAGAATCTATGATCTCTGGAATATATGGAGAGCATAAAAGGTGCTGAGAGTCCTTACCAAGTGACAGAGTGAGAAAAGGTAAGTTCATGTCGTCTTAATATAGGAGTCGTGCTGAATATAAACGATAGCTCAAGTTTATTATGTACCATTTCATTTACTCACAGCTAATGCGTTTAGTCACTCCCACCTAATTGTTTTTCTGCCTTCCTGATGTTTTAATTAAAGAGTTTCTGGTGCTTTTATAGGGAGACCACTGCAGACAAGATTTTTGTTCTCACAATGGAGAATTCACCTTAATACTGTTTACTGGTTCTACACTAACTTTTGTAGTGTATTCTATATGCTAAATAGGATAGACCTATCACTCTCTTCAATAATTGCTAAGCAACAGCAGGGGAAAGACAGCTAGTGACACCTACTGTGGCTTTAGCCAGTCAAATGAGCTTAATTTTAATCTCTAATTAGAAAGATTGAAACCCTATCAGCATGCACACAAAATGAAAAAGAAAATGAAAGGAAACAGAGACAAACTAATCAGCTAACTCTACCTTTCTTTTTCATAAAATTTCTATCTACAGTAAGTTGATATGATTCATCTCCCTACAGAAAATGTCATTATAATCCAAGGTTAGTGCAAGAAACTGAAAATGCATTGTATAAAAAGATATCAAGGAAGGAAAGGCAAACCTGACTTAGCTATCTCTGTTACTACTCCAGCCTGAGTAGGCTCCATGGGCTCCCAGCTATCAAAAGAACTTTTCTCTAACATATTTGGAACAGGCCCCACAGAGCTGACACATCCACAGGAGGTGATTGTTTCTAGTGCCTACATAATAGCAGAGAAGAGGCAAACAAACAACATTCATTGAGTTCCTCCCCTTACTGCTTTTACTTATATATCTCAAGGGATCTTCCAATTAGTCATTTAATAAAAACATCTTTGCAAAGAATCATACGTCAGGATTTTGTTCTCCATTAGGGATGCTGTGATAAACAAAACGACATTTCCTCTTCTGATTCCCACCCAAGCTTTCCAAGCTCTTATGTATGAGATAGGGAATTGGTGACACTAGTCAGTTCTTTAACCTTTTCTGCGTATCACTGTTCTTTCTGGGCATCTCTGTTCACTCTGGGATCCAAAGTGCTAAAAGGTCTACATTGTTTTATAAAGGTTAAGAATCAAAGACAGGAATAAGAATAACATTTTAGAGTACTTCTTGTTTATACTTTTAGGATCTAGTTGCACCATGAAAGAATTATTCAAATAGGCCCCTTGTCAGTTGCCCTGGTGCAAGGTGCAGGGTAGGGAGTCTTCCAAGAAGGCCCCATGGAACCAGCGAAGTAAAACCTAAGACACCATCTTCTCTAGGCTGGTATACTGGAAAGAGATCTGTGACCTATTTCTCTAACTCTACTGCATATTAAGTCCAAAAGATTTAATGCAAAGTTACAATATGGAAAAAGTCTTATATTCTCCCCTTTGTTCTTTTGTTTCAAAGAGTGGCCATGTGAGGAGTGTGTCAGCAATGTGCTGATGCACAGTGTTGTACTGGGTCATTTTATCCCTTGATAAAAATTACTAAAGTATAACACAATCACAGCCCAAGGGACTGAAACTATATGATTACTAGATATAATTTTTGAATCATGGCTTCAGAAAATCAAGGTCTTTCCTAAGAGGACAAAATCATTAGTAATCATCCCCATCGAAGAGACAGGTGATAGGCCTCACCCCTGTGAAAACAGCTGTGATGTTTTGATGAATGGCAACCTTCATCCCCACTGTTGCTGGTGAAGTCTGAATCTTCACCTTGATACCTATGCCTTCCTTCAACTTGGTTCAGCCTGTTAAAAAGCCACTCAAAAAGGCTCCATTATGACTAAGGCTACCACATAGATCAAGTTAATGCAGCCAAGAACTGCCCCCCCTGACGACTTTGCATTCTCTTTCACATATTATATAACACAGAAAGTTAATTATTTACCAAATTGCCAGCCACTGTTTTTATGTTTTCTATAAATAACAGTCTTAACATCCTGAGACCTCCTGAGAGAGATGTTTTTTTATTTTCAAACTTAGTAAACTTCCTTCAGTAGCAAGATAATACAATGAATAGTATACTGTTGGGGGACTCTGCTGTTAAATTTGTAGTCCACCATGTCTGGACAGCTCTCCGAGATCTGCTCAAAATGAAGGACTCCCTTTCTCAGCAGGGGCTTCCTACTCTCTGCCTGACCTTATTTGGAAAGTGTCTCTAAGCACAGATGCCTGACCTTATTTGGAACATGACCTTTGACATAGTTCCCTGCAAATGCTGCCCCTGGTTTTCCCGTATGTTAATTAGGCATTGCACTACAGCCAGTCAATCCCACCTCCCCTTTCTCATGATAGGGTCCTCCTGCCACATGTAAATAAAGCAGACTATGGACACCTACCAGGTAAAGCTTCGGCTGCCATCCTCACCCTGTATATTCCCTCTAACTCCCCTAAACAAACGAGCTGTCTCACTGAAGCTGACTCCTGAAGATTTTTTCTGTCATACTCAACGGCTGTCCTAACCCTGTTCATCACTTCTGTTCCCTTTCTTCTTGTGGGTCAGTGGCCAACGACACACAAGGGAAGAGAGACCCACAGTACTCAATCTATTTACCAGCAAGCTTTACCATAAGCATTGGCTTCTAACATTTTCCAACTAAAACAAATATCTTCTAAGCAACACTCTGAGAGAGGATTTTGGAGAAAGTAACAGAGCAGAACAAGGTAGTATTGGAAACAAGTATTAAAGGAATAAAACTTCTTCTGTCCAAAACTATTTATTATGGAGAACAGAAACTACAATTAACATGGTCTTTCAGTGTCCAAGGGAGAGGAAAGGGCAACAAGGTCTCTGCGTAACAGCATTTCACCCACAGGAAGGCAGGTGTCTTTCTCCAAGACACAAAATTCACACTGTACAAGAAAAAGTCACCTCATCGTTCTTGTGGTTGATCCTATAGCTTTATGTTGATTGATAACCAAAAGGGGATTTCCTTTTGAGGTGCTGCTAGTTTGCTGATTGAACAGATTAAAAAGCAAGCAGGAGAAATTCCCATCACATTCTGCAACCAACAGAAACTAATCAAATCAGTCTCAGCTTCTTTCTGGATTCAGAAAAAATACCAAGTGGATGATTGGCCATAGCCTGGCCAGTAAAGACCTAGCTGTCCTTGGTTGGTTCAGATATCACCTATCAAGGGTCTATTTATAAGTCTCTGAAGTCTTGTCTAAACAGAGGCCATAATTTATACCTCTTCTTGTAAGGTAATATATCTCCAATAATATGTCCTTTAAATGGCTAAGTTAAAATGACAACAGAATGTCTTTAACATAAAACCTGTTAAATGAAATAGTTAAGGATTCATGCCTAGATTGTCCTTTAATAGAGTTTATTATTCCCTCATATTTATGAAGACCACAGTTACAGTGAGGCCTGACAACTCTGAAGTTTTAACAAACTACCTCTCAAGTCCTGAAGAAAATGAGCACCTCAGAGTCCTTTCTCAAGTCTCAGAGTGAATTATGAATCTGCTGACCTACACTGCAACAGCCTTTAGCTTTAAAAAAATTAAAAAGGCTGGAGAACTTGGGAATAAATCAACCATCCCCTGAGGACACAGGACAGAGATGAAAACTGGCTGACTCCTTTGAGCTCTCCCAGCGTGACAACCAGGACAAGGAAGCTGAAAAGAACAAAGGCTACACCAGGTAATAAAATTGTCTGTTCTCAATCTTAGGACGTCACACCACAAAGCAAAGCTGAGATTTAAGAGCGATCTGGTATGGATGTGATGTGTGCCCTTCCAAAGGCTCTAGGATGTCAGGGGAGCCTACGGAACACACGTTTGTCAATTGTGCTGTGTATCACAGACACCTTTCAATCTTTTTAAAATCTGGTTTTGGTCCCTGTATTGCTGATGGGTCAGTGGGTCTGAAGTGGAATCAGGGCAGTTGTCCAGAGCTCCATATAAGCCTGGATGCATTGTAATGACTGAAAATCTTCGTTATGGGGTGAGGTAATTTCCTGAAAAATATGACTTTTTAGATTTTAATTTTTTTGTGAATCATTCTATAATCACAAGGTTTTGTTAAAATGCAGATTCTGAATCAGTAGGTCTGAGGCAGCACTGAGGGTCTACATGTCTAACAAGTTCCAAAGTCAGGCCTATGCTGTTGGAGTGGGGATCACATTACACAGCATGTCCGTAAGCTTTTTTCACCTTACTGCAGAAGGTTGCCTATAGAACAGTGAGCACGGGCAGAAATAGATGGGGTCTGGTCTGTATGTCAGCTATCACAAAGTTACCTAAGATACTTACTTACATTTAAGATACCAGTGCCTCACTCCACTCAGATTCAACCACAGTCAGTTAAGCAAGCTGCACAGGCAATTCTTTCATATATGCTGAAGTTTATAAAACCACTTAAAAATTTAGAAACCACTAAAAAATTACCAGCAGTGACTAAGTAAAAGAACTATGAGTTCTATAATCATCCAATGAATAATTATGTATCTAACCTCACTAAATGAAGCATATTTGAAGATTTCTCTATTTCTACATAAAATTATTAAAGTTCGAAAGAAATACAATCATCACCTTGGTACATGATTTCTTCTTTAAACTATACACAAAAAACAAACAACATGTCAAATAATCTTTGAGTTACATCATGATCTCTACATTGATTTGGATTTACCGATGTGGACTGAATGTTTGTAACCCTCAAAATTGAAGCCTTACACCCCAGAGTGATAACACTTGGTGTTAAGTAGAACATGAGAGCCTTGGGATGAGACTAGTATTCTTGCAGGAAGTACAGCAAAAAAGATGATCCCTCTGTGTGCCATTTACAGATACAGCAAGACACCAGGAAATGGGTTCTGCTTAGCAAATGAGTCAGTCGGCACGCTGCTCTGAGAATCAGCAGCCACAAGAACTTTGAGGATAAATGTTACTGCTATATGGCACCCAATCTATGGTAGTATGCCCTGGTTAATTAGACACCCACCTATGGAACTCCCCAGAGTGGTTTTACTTTGGGGACACTTATGTTCTTTCATCTATCTTTGAAGCTGTTTCCCTTTCACACCACCCATTCCTGCACCCTTTCTCTGTTTCACCTGTATACTCCATGCATTCTCTCGCTCTACAAGGGTTCATGGTGAGGGGAGGATACTTTTCATTTCTCCCTGTAAATACTGCTCTCTGGCAAAGGCTCTGAACTTCAAATCTCTGAATGTTATCTCTAATACCAAAATGTTAACTCAAATATCTAATCAATGAAATGCTTTTTTCTTCTCCAAATTAAGGAACAGAAGCAAATACCTACGGAGCAATAGAGAAAAACTGCAAATATCAGCATTTCTATATACATCTACAGAGACATAGTACACAAATACAGAATTGAGTATACAGAGAATTTGAAAGTTGTATCCCGGGATTGCTTATTTAATTGGACAATTCAGACATTAAAATCTTTTCCCCCATACATGAGCTAGAATTTGTAGAAGTCATATATGCTTGATATTTTACTTTTTGATATATTAAAACTATGGTTACCTGTAATAAATCCCACAAATGTTCTGATTATCTTCAGAATGCTCTTTAATAACATAATAATTAACAACTGCACATTTAAAAATCGTATCCTAAGAAGACCACCTCTCATGTTCTCATTTGGAAAATGTTCAAAGGGACTCTATGCTGCCCATTCCTTCATTCTTCTTTTACTCAGTTCTCTCTGCTGTGATCAGATCTCTTGGCTGTGATAGCAGAGACAGCTACAGTAGATGATAGAGAATAGGAAGATTAATATTAATACTGTTTGAGGTTTCTGGGACTACATCACAATCCCCATTAATTTTCTGGATTAAAACAGCAGAGCTTTGCAGAGGTTAGAATTCAAAGCACATCTTAGCCCTATGAGAGAATCCGTGCACTTGGCATCCTTAGGGGTTTTTAGACACCACCCATTCCTTCACCCTCTGTCTTCACGCCCCAGTGGACTGCCACATACACATGTGCATAAGGGGAGCACTCATTGGAGTCAGGGTGTTATTAATAAAAATAGAAAAGGGACATAAAGTTTGGAGGGAGACGGGACAGGGAAGGAGTACTAGAAGGGACAGGGGAAAACAGTGGAGGGATATTATCAGCATACATTGCATAAATTATAAAGATTTCAAAGAACAAAATCTTAGATAAAAAGGTAAAAGTGGGACTAATGAGATGGTTCAGAGAGAAAGGGTGCTTGCCACTAAGCCAGAAGACCTGAGTTTAGTGCCTGGGACCAATATAGTGGAAGGAGAGAACTGACTTCTCCATGCTGTTCTCACACACATACACACAGGACAGCCAGGGCTACAGGGAGACCCTGTCTCAAAAAGACCAAAACTAACTAAATAAATAAATCTAAATGTCTACATAGTCTACTGTGAGCTCAGAGATCCATGTCAAAGATGTAGCCTCTGCCCTCTGTTACTACCTGTACAACAGATAGAATCATCCTGGCTGTCACTCACAGGCTCACATTTGACATTTACTCAGAGCTTAAATCCTCAGACAATAAGGATGCTTCACCAAATCTCCCAGTCTAAGGAAGAGGGTTCAAGTTCCCTGTCTACCACTATGCCTTCACAAGGCCATGATATCTGAAATTATCATTTTCAACTACCTTGCTTTCTATTTACAATGATTCCCTCACCACCAGCATGTCCGTTCTTATGCATGAGATTCTTTTCTCCACCAAAGTCAGGTCAGTCTCGCAACCTACATCAAAGTCAAAGATTTCATCTTAAACACATTGGGCCATGACAAGATTGACCAGGAACAGCATCTATAGAGAAGGAGAAATTCAGTTTTGTTTGAAATTCCTCCTCCTCTTGCCTTATGTTTCTATAGATATGTAGCAGAAGTTTTCTACAATAGAAAATTCTGGAGTGGAAGTTCCAATGTCTCTCCACACAATAACTGGAAAAAGTGGGGACAGCGAGCTGAACTGAGGAGAGTCTGACACACAAATAAACCAATTCCCTTAATGCAATAAACTGTCACATTGCCTGGTGTTGGAAGCACTTGGGAGCTTAAAAATTTCGCCCACCACCCAAGATTCCATTATATTAGTTTGAGTTTCATCTGTTATACTAGGAATTTTAAAAAGCTTCTTAAATAGCTATAATACACAAAGAAGACTAAGAGCTGCTACTTTGAAATAGGATTTCATCAAGCATGACGCTACCGCCATTTAGGAAGGATAATTATTTATTGGGGATGGGGTGGTCCTATAGATGGAGAATATACAGCAGTATCATCATCTCAAGTCTTAACCATCAGAAATTTCTCCACAGTAGTAACGTTCCCTCCAGTTGAGGACCACTGCCTTAGACCTTAGATGGCTGCACTTGATTCTTGTGGGTACTCTGGAGCTAATAAGCACCAAATAGCCAGTAAGAGCACTGCTTTGGTAGCAAATATCTCAGTTTGAATCTAGGTACTTCAATTTACCAGTTGTATGATATGAAGTAACTTGTTCAATTTCTCTCTATCAGTTGTGAAATCTAGCCGACAGGAGATTTTTGTATGTTTTTTTGTGGAAACTATGAAAACTAATACATGTAAAACTCTTTTTAAAAATATTTTACTTATTATTGTTATTGTGTGTGTGTGTAAGTTTATTGTTTGCATGTAGGTGGGTGCACCCGTGTCATGCAACGTCCGCATGGGTCGGAAGAGGGCATCAGATTCCCTGGAACTGGAGTTATGGACAGTTGTTAGCCGTCATGTAGGTGCTAGGACTTGAGCCCGGGTCCTCTGCAAGAGCAGTCAGTGCTCTTAACCACCCAACCATCTCTCCAGCCACCATATACCTGTAAAACTCTTTAAGTCTATGATATATAGTAAATGTGCATTGAACATTAGTTTGTATTATTATCATTTGCCTCGCCTGTGTTCTACATCCATGGAGAAAACAGATCAAATCAAGACTTTATTTTCAGGTTCTTTCTTTGATTCAAAGGATGAGACAAGCCAGTATCTTAGTATCAAGACCCAGGCCTGCTTTGTCTGATAGCCCAGGAGGTGGGAGTTGTTGCTCATTTAATTCTCTGGTCAATCCATAAACTGGAGATTGGCTCCTACTTATCTATCATTTCATTACACTTGTAAAAGCAGCAATGACTCTTACATTCTGCTCATGACCTCCTCAAATACATCTGCACGCAAACCATCAAACACAACGCTTCCACAATTCTTATTCCTTTCTTTGATTACAGCTCACAAAACACTGTCAATCGATTCATTCACTTAGCTCAAATTTATTGAATCCCTGCTTCCTGCCAAGGAGGTGTACAGCTCCAACTCAACCCTACCTCATGACTTATTTCCCCACAAAATTGGAATTCAGGGTTTGACAAAATAGCTGAAATTACACAAGGTAGTTGTGTACTTAATCACACATGATGGTTGCTATCATCAGTCATATGCATACTGGCCTCCATGCACCACCAAACTCTTGCACTTATGCTCACACATAAGGCATAATATTATATATAGTTGTTTGGTTACAGGAAAGGTCCTCCTTTAAGATCACAATCCTGCATAAAACATAAGGAACAATTTCAGGAGCTCTACTGTACAACACAGTGACTATTGTGTATAATAATATATTTTACACATAAAAATAATCAAGCTAATAGATGTTAATTGTTCCCTCCACAAAATGAATAGTATATATTTTAGTCATCTTGCTTTAGCTATTCCACAATTATGCATTTTTCAAATATCATGTTCAACGCTATAAATATATACATTTTTAATTTGTTAATTGAAATATTTATTGTTAGCTATCATAAGTCTAAATTGAGGTTGAAATTTAAATTTTTAGTTCATCAGTCTTCAAATTTTTAAGTTTTGAAAACTTTGCACACTTAGGAGGTACTAGCAAAATCTCTTATTTAAACCAGATATGTTTTCACGCTCTCCAATCGTACCCATCCGAAATCAATCTCAAGTCCTATAAACTGGCTACTTCCCTTAACTCAAACGTTTTTAAATATTTCCCTGGTTACTTCCTCCAGTCTGCTGTCCAGTTTGTAATGGACAAGAACCTAGTCTCACTGTTCTTTAGATCCTTGTAAGATAATAAATGTGAAAATGTTTCATAGTTTCAAGGAAGCAAACGTGACTTGGGAAGCAATTCTTCATGGAATTCTATATTTCTCTGTTTAAAAAGTACCAAATACTGCCTGTCAGTAAAGATAAAGAATGTTTCTTTTACTGGGAAATTTCAGAATGCTAAGGACCTCCCGCTTCTTTCCCTGGAGATCATTTTATTCCAAGGAGCAGTGCAGTCAAGTGCTTATTTTCCCCTGCTTGCCTCCTCACCAGAGAGGGGAGCATGAGCTGGTTTTCAAGATGCCCCTGATGTGGCTGAGGGTTTTACAGTTCACTGTTCCTCAGCTGTGACACTGATGCACTGAGTATGCTGCATTTTTACCTGGCCCGCCTCTGAGTCACCACTTCGTAAAACTAAGCTTTCAGAATAGAAGCAAAGGCAAGACATTTGTAGACAAACAGCAAAGAAAGAATTTATCATCAGTAGTCCCTCATTATCTGAAAGTCTACAGACTATGGTATAAAGAAATTAGTCTAGATAAAAGTCACCAACATAAGGAAAAGAACAAATCAATAAAAACACCAGGAAATAAGTGTGCAGAATTAAACAAATACTGACTACATAAACCAACAATCACAACAAACTCAATGAGTTCAAGCATGATTACCCAGAAGAACCAATGATATAATCAAAATTAAAGTACTGATAATAATTACATATAAACATTAAAGGTAAAGAACAGAGTTTTAAAATTCCAGGATTCTTATGTTGTTCTGGAGAACAGTTAAAATGTTAGCTAGTTTCGTACTTTATAAATATTCATGGTTAACTATATAGGATAATAACTAAAACAATAAGAATTAACATAAGCTTTCCAACAGATAGAGGAAAGAAACTATGCATAAACATAAGGAGTACAAATCAACCAAATAATAGCAGTAAAGGTAAAATAAAAAGGAAGGATGGGAAATATATGAAGAAATAAATTAAATCTAGAAAACTGCTATAAAACAATCTTCAGGGACTGGGGAGATGACTCAGCGGTTAAGAGCACGGCTGCTCTTGCAGAGGATCCAGGTTTGATTCCTCGCACCCAACAGTCTGTAACTCCAGTTCCATTGGAATCCAATGCCCTCCTCTGACCACTGCAGGCATTGCAGGACACAGGTGCACTTAAACACATGCAAGCAATAAACTCATACATATAAAATAAAAATAAAAAATACAATATTGCTTCAAATCTTCAAACTTAAATTTAAAAAGAGAAGATATTTCTTCAGGGAAAGGATAAAAATAAAAATATATACAAAAAAAACAAACTAAATTGTAGAAATGCATGCTCATACATAAGTCTATTTATATACAATTACTAGATGTTAGGCATCCAAGATATTTCCACAAACTGCTAAAACCAAAAGAGAACTTTTCTTACAATGTTTGAATATTTCCGTATAATTTTCATCTGAATTAATACATACATTTTTTGAAATTTTACTTCACTTTGAATGTATAAAATTTAGTTCTTGTTCAAGAGTTTGATGTCTGGATTGGGGAGGATGCACATCTACTCTGTGATTAAAAATAGCATGGGTCTCTCTGTTTCCATTTTATTTTGAACAGTTTTCTAGGATAACATTGCATTTTTTTGACCTAAAGAATACTTTTCAGCCTCCCCCCAACACCTTAGTAAGTATATCAAGTGGGGAAAAAAAAATCTACTTTGTCCCTAGATTTTAGAAAATGACCCTCTATTTCACTGTGGACACAAAAGAGGGTGAACATTTTAAAAAAGGGCTATTTCTGAATACACAGGGTTCAACACAGAAGTCTTCATTTCCAAAATAAAAGGAAGGCCATTTAGTATTTTTTCCTTAAGGAAAAGCAGTGAATTCTCCCCCAAGCCTTATTAATAGATCTTATGTTGCTTGGGATTTTCAGATGTTCATGCCTGTGCTGTCTCAATGATTCTCAATCTCTTAAACATCTGAGAGGGCTGGAAAGATGACTCAGCAGTTAAGAACTGGCTGCTCTTGCAGAGGACCTGGATTCAATTCCCAGCACCCACATGGTAGCTAACAACCATTGTCCATAAGTCCAATTCAGGGAACCAATGCCCTCTTCCAACCTCCATGCACACTACATGACACAGGGGCATTTACATACATGCAGACAATACAATATAAAATAAAAATAATAAATAAAATAAAATAAACATTTGAGAGCTTTATGCGTTGTCTACTCTTCATGAAACTTTCTGAACTGAATCTCTGTTAGAGATCGCTGTTCTGATTGAACTCTGCTAAAAACATAACGCAACCTTGCAGAGGACCTGGATTCAATTCCCAGCACCCACATGGTAGCTAACAACCATTGTCCATAAGTCCAATTCAGGGAACCAATGCCCTCTTCCAACCTCCATGCACACTACATGACACAGGGGCATTTACATACATGCAGACAATACACTCAAACATACAAAGTCACAACCAGGCAAGAATGTCTAGGCATGTATGCAGATGCAGGATCGGAAATGCAGTGTCTCGTATGTTTAGATTAAAAAGCTATGCCTTAGTCACACTGTTCTGTGAACATCTGCTCTATACCTTGTAAACAGGTAACATTTTGCTGCAAATAGTTTCCTGAGCCCCTGGAAAGAAGTGTCCTTTAATCTACTTGCCTTTGTTCCTGAATGCCTGCTTGGAGCACCAATCCATGCTAGTAAAAAAAAAAAAAAAATGGGGGTAGGGGAGTGTTAGAGACTCTAGGCATTTTTCCTGCAAGGTAGAAAGCCTCTTGGTCCGTTTTCTTAAAGTTAAAGGGTCGCATGTGTCTTGGTGATACTCTGCTGTCCCTCTTCTAAATTTTCCACTTCCCCACTGTTCTGGCCTCCAGAAAGTTTAATGAGGACAGAAAGTTTAATGAAGACAGAGTAGGCAGGAGGAGGGTGAAGAGATACTGGGAAAACTGTGCATGTAAATGCACTCCAAGTGAACTAATGCCCCTCTGCTGTGCCATGTCCATCTGTAGCTTCTGGTCACTTGGAGCTTGGTAGAAATGTAGACACTCCAGGCTTCAGCCCAGTCCTCAAGAGTCTCAGATGATTCGTGCTCTATTTTGGATCTGTAATGTTCTCCCAATGCCCATATTTTCAATGTTTACTCCTCAGGGTAGTAGTGCTGGAGGTTGTAGAACCTTTAAGAGGTGAGACCTACTAATTAGAAGTGTGCCCATTCTCAGAACCCCATCCCTTCCTCTTCTCCCGTTGCTCCTAGCTTTGAAGGGAGGGCCTTTGCTGTGCCCTGCCTGAAAGCAAGGCGGCCACCTGGTCACAGACAGTAACCTAAATACCTCAGCCAAAGTTGACTTTCCTCTTACAAGTTGGTTATCTCAGGCACTTGTTACATTGATGGTAAGCCAACCAGCAAAAATTCCTGCGTATTGAAGACTGAGCCACAAGGAAGAAAACACCTGTGCGTGAACTCCTGCTGCAGGTCAGATAAGAACCAGGGAGAGCTGCCAAGACCTTAAGACTTCAGAAGTAAATTTCATTATAGAATAAGTAGTGTTAAACTGAAACTTCACACATTTTGAAACAATTGTGGACTATGCTGTTATTTCCCTATAAATGGCATGGGGACACTGCTCTGCGGCTCATTACAATGCAAGTTGTAGGCTTATAACACCAATAGATTTGGCTGTAATAGGACTTCTGTAAGAGTTTATTTCCTTACCGTGTAAAGGCTGTCCATAAGACAGGTCAGAACTGGTGTTTTGGTTTCACACTGCTATCAAGAACTCTGACATTTGACTTCTGTTCTCACTAGGATGCCACTGTATCTCCAGCTACCATATCTAACCTAGGAGAAAAGTACCAAAGATAAAGGAGAATCTAGAGCTCTCTTTTGAAGCATTTCTAGAAAACACACACTTTTTTGTTTATATCTCAGTGTCTGAAACCTATATATGCCTATAATCAATCTATAGCAATATTAATTAGAACATAATAAGATTCTGCCTTGGCATATTGCATGTGACACATATCACATCCAAGTTCAACTAAGGGGAAGAAAAGAATGGATGCCAAGTCAGCAAAACATGTCTTAGAAGCATCTTTTTCATTATGGCACTTTCTGGAAATATGCAGAAGAAAAGTGGAATGCTTTGCAGTGGCTCCAATCCAAGCATTAGCTCAGACAAGCAAAGTATTTTCCCTGATAGGGCTATGTGATTCTCTTTTTTTAGGGGTTTTCTTTTCATTTCAACTGTTTAAAGTTCACAATTAGCAATTCAAACATCCCCTTTTAAAATATTAATAGTGATAGAATGGTTATAATAGAATGACTATGAGCCATCAATCATTGATTGGCATGAATTGGCTTAATTGTATTAATCTAACGGCTGACAGAGATCAGCAACTTTACCGAAAGAAGACTATAGTTTGGGGTATGGTAGGTCAGTAAATCACCTTAGGGGACCAAACATTTGCCCTGCCCCTCACTGGAAGGCTGCAATGCTATGAACTGAAGTCATCAGAGACCAACAAGAATGGCAGGTGGGATGTTGGAGAGGAGCACAAAATATAGAAAAATCCATGGAGAATTCATGCTTAACTATTTCAAAAATTTGCTTAAAATCACTCAAGTGCTTTTCCTCTCTTCAACAAATGATATTTCTTAGCCTAATGGAAGACCACAAATTGAATTCAAGTTAGCATTATAAGAAAGTTATTGTAGGTTTAGAATATTTTGGAGGGTAGTTTGAGAATAGGCTAGAATGTAAAATGACTCTCACTGCAAACAAGTGCGGTACAAATAAAATTTTGCAGTTTGTATATTAATTACTGATTGTCTATAACCAGGCTATTTCTATAGCAATGTGTTATTACTGCTGTCATTGTTAGTATTGATGAATAACTTTATTATATTCATAATCAACTGTAGATTGGCAAGTATAAACCAGGAAAGTGGAAAGCATTTCTAGATAACCAGAGACCAGCAGGCTTAGCCTCTAGCCCTAACAACTGGACCCCACAACCAAGGACAGACCTGTAAGCCATCATTATGGACCAAGGGAATCAATATCTCAAAATATCATTAGAGCTTAGATTTCTTAGTAAGAAACACAAGGTGCTCTCTCTGCTGTGATGACTACACACACATTGAATGTGGATCATAGGAATGTTTACTGATGTTCTTGGTGATCAAACATCATGTCTAAATGAGCCACTAATATTATAAGCTGGATAGAAGTTTAGGTTTTCAAAACATATTCACGTATGTGAAACCTGTATAGCTTATGAGCTCTAGGAGGAAGGGAGTGTAGGTTCTACTGTCTCCTTTCTTTGATAAAGAGAGTGAAGTTCAGATAATTTTAAAGTGTTTTATTGTCAGGAGATGATGGAAGTAAAACAAGGACTCATATCTTCTGACTTCTCAACTTTAGTCATGTTTTATAATTACCAAATAAACTTTTATTTAAAAGGATAGGAAGAATGGTAGCGACTTTTATAACTTGTGGCTGTTGGGAACTGAAACCCAGTCTTCTGCAAGAGTAGCCAGTGCTCTTAGCATTCTCTCCAGCCAACTCCCTGACTTTTAAATATTTAGAGTCTATCTAGTTCCTCTGTGCTCTCATCCCCCTTCAACTAAATCTGACAGAACAACTGAGTAAATAAGTGCAAATGTACACAGACAAGAGCTTCTCCAAAATTAAGAGTAAACTTGAACTTCAAACCAATAACAAGAACAAGGATGGGGAGTAATCACCAGCGGCACACATGCACGTCATCTACCTTGAATAAGATCAAGAAAGCAAAGCACCCTCAAAGGCTGCTGAAAATCGAAGTGCACCAAGTGCCAACAAAGCTCTCTGAAAGGTGCATTCCAATCTGTAAGAAGCTTCATGAGCTGATGGTCTTCTCTTGGCTCCACGTGGGCATGGACAGGGTTTGAAACCGCTGTGAAAATGTCTGAAGCAAAGGTAATCTGAGGAGGGGAATTTTCAAAATGAATAAAAAGCTCCTTTCCAGACAAATCCCCATTTTAAACAGAATTCCTATGGAAAGAATAGTCCAGAAGGGAAAGAAAATCCAGGTGAAACTGGAACAGGACACGAAGGAGTCAGACTTCAGAAGCTGCTTGTGTTATTATTACTACTCTTCATTCATGAAAACAACAGGAAAGTCAATGCTAAAGATACAGGTTGAGAAGAGCCGTTCTGTGCCACTTTTCTCTTCCAATACATAGAGAAATCAGAATGGTAAATCCCTAACACCATAAAAATAATTTTTAAAGTTTTATAAGTAAATAAGGAGAAAAATATAGTAAATGATCTGCAGACATATATGTTCACAAAATTCTAACCTCATAGCATCCTTTCACCCCAAAGATGAAAAGATTCACTAAAAGTAATACAAGTTAAGAAAGAAAATCATAAAGCAGATTTAGAAACCTGCGGAAATGAGATCATTAGAAAACAAAAGCTATGGAAAGATAAGGAACCAAGCTTGGGAAAGAACGTAAATTAAAGAAAAAAATGATTCTATAAAGAAGGCTAAATTTGGAAACAGAAGTAAATGAACACTGTAAATACTGCTTTAAGAAAACCAGAAAACGTACAGTAAAAAGTTTTAAATTCTTGGCAAACATAGAAAAAGATACAATGTACTCTTGAGGATGAGATCAGAAGATAAGCAAGAAGATTTGTCATGCTGCGACAAGTGTCCCAAGAGAAAACCAAAGGAAGAGATACTAAGACTTCCCTAAAGTTTAAAAGATAACAAAGAGAGTTGAAGCTACATGTTGAAAATGTACATGACATGCATTGGAATAAATGAACACAGAGAGCCATGGCATGTTCTAATAAAATAACTGGACTTTAAAAGTAAGAATAAGAAGTCTTCTGAGATGTCACCCTTGCCTCCAAGTCACTTGTGAAAAAAATCAAGCTGTCTTTAGACAATCTGAAATTAAGGCAAAAGAAAATGAATCAACAGAGAAATAGCATATTTATAGAAAAAAAAAGTGAACAAATGTATTATCCAGTTAAAGACACTGTTCAGCAATCTACAAAGTCAAACAAGCAAACAACTGCAATTCCACCCAGCTGTCTCCCAGATCTACACAACAGAGTTTCTCTGTTTAAAAGAAAAAACAAAACAAAACCCAGAAATCTAAATGCTCGAGAAACATTGACATTAGATCTGGTAATGAATAGGAAATGCATAATTGTATGTAGATCTAAGAGCAAATGATGGTAATCTACAAAAAGCAAAGTGTTTGGCAGATACAATCTGATAGTGTATTAAGGAGGAAAACAAGAATGGGCAAACGCCTATAAAGAGGATAGTGAGGTGTCTGATTGATCTTGGGTTCTGGCTACAAGTTAAAGGGCATTGTTTTACATGGACACTAGGGCAGCTAAGAATGGAGATAGGGTACTTCTAGTGAGCATGAATATTGCTCGTAGGAAGTAAGAACAAGAGACGGATGTAAAGGAGATAAATTAGAGACAGCTAGATATAGAGATGTGAGCTAGAGATAGAGATAGAAACAGAGATAACAGATGAGAGAGAATATAAATGTAGGAGAAAATGAAAGTACAGAAAGTACTTTCTATAAACACTATAAAAACAATATTACAAAGACAGAGCATACTGATCATATTCGTGTGTCAATAAGTATAATTGTAAAATGAAAAATATTTGCATTGGCTAACAAAGCAATTGTGTCTCTTATGATAGTGATGTTACTTTTGGGATGTAGTGTATAAACAATAATGAGAGATTCTCCATTTTTTTACTGTAAAGGACTCCCAAATTCAAGTTTGAAATATGAAAACACAATATATAATATACAAGGAACCCTCAAAAATCAATGACAAGAATACCAATACCCAATGTTCTTACATGTACAGACAATTTAAATAAAGAAAATCTGTAGATGGCAAATAAACACAGTGTGTTTTTATCATCACTAAATATTAGGAAAATACACATCAATGCCAGGAATAACAGGACATGAAAGTAAATGGGAGGCTATGCATTTGGAAGAGAACAGTAGAATAATGGAGACCAGTAAAGGTAATAGATGAATAACCATGGTCAAGATACATTATATGAACTGCAGAGATGGTTCAACGATTAAGAGCACTGGCCCTTCTTGCAAAACATCTGGGTTCAATTCCCAGCACCCACATGGCAGCTAACAACCATCCATAACTCCAGTGCCAGGGGATCTGATGCCGTCTTTGGACCTCGCAGGCATGAGGGACAAAGGTGCACTTACGTCATGTATGCAATACATTCATACATAGAAAAAATAAAAATAATAAATGAAGTATTTTTAAAGAAAATTACATTATGTACTTATTTTAAAATGTGCTTATATAGAAAGGTCTGGGATGTATGCCTTTAATCCTAGCACTTGAGAAGCAGGGACAGGCAGATCTATGTGAGATGGAGGCCAGCCTGGTCTACATAGTGAGTTCCAGGCCATCCAAGGCTACAGGGAGACACACACACACACACACACACACACACACACACACACGAATAAAAATAGGGTTGTGGAGATAGCTCAGTTGGTAAATGCTGAGGTCCTGAGTTTGAACCACAGAACCTAGGTAAAAAGAAGGTGGGGCCATCTCCTCACAAGGCACAGTAGTCTTGAGGAAGGGAGGGCAGGAAGATTGAAAGTGCTGTAGGTAATGGATGAATACAGATAAGTCATTTTTCCCTCTTACAACAGGGCAATTGCACAGATGAACTCACAGCACTTGTGACAACATGAACAAGGCTTGGTCAAGCGCAAGGCAGGCAAAATCCCAGCATTGATGGGGGAGGTGGGTAAAATGCCCCAACCTTACTGAGTAACTATTGGCAATTGATAGCTGCTAGAAGAGGGAGAGTGGGTTTTCTTTAAAGGTGTAATGCTATCTAGGTTGACCAGGTTTCAGAGAATAGATCCAAGTGCAAGAGGAAATATTTAGAGAATACAAATTAGACTTGACCTTAAAAAATACTAAAGAATGTGAAATTTAGGGAGTCGAAAGGTGGAGGTAGAGATGGTGTAGGGGGTCAGACTGTGATCAAAATATACTGTAAGAACTTCTCAAAGAATTAATAAAATATTTTAAAAGGGTGTGGTGATGCATGCTTGTAATACCTGCATTGAGGAAGCAGAAACAGGCAAATCCTAGAGTCTTGTTTGCCATCCAGTCCAGCCCAACTGATGAGTACTAGATCAAGTGAGAGATCCTGTCCCCAAAATCATGATGAATGTTACCTTAGGAACACCTGAGAAACAACAAGCAAGGTTGTCCTCTGGCCTTCACACAAACCAGCTTGTACATGTGCTCACACAATATTCACACACACACACACACACACACACACACACACACACACAGAAGAATAAAAATTCTGAAATGATTCAAATCTATTTCACTATATACCTACGAGAATGGTGAAAATAGAAAATAACTAAACCTGTCAATTTCTGGTGGTGATGTAGACTATGTGGAGCTCATATGTTGTAGGAATATGAACAGGTAATATATACTTGAAATAAGTATAATAATTTCTTAAATATTAAGCATATGGCTAAAATATAATCCAGCTGTTATTAGGTAAATATTCCTGGATATATACCTAAATGAAATGAAAACATGTACCTATACAAAAAAATGTGATCTTAATTATAAAAAAGAAAACTAGAGCCGGGTGTAGTGGCGCATGCCTTTAATCCCAGCATTGGGGAGGCAGAGGCAGGTGGATCTCTGTGAGTTCGAGACCAGCCTGGTTTACAGAGAAAGTTCCAGGCCAGCTGTGGCTGCAAGGAGACCCTGTCTCAAAAGACAAAAAAAAAATAAAGAAAACTAGAAATAATTGGAATGTGCTTAGGAACTAAATGGATAAATAAATAACAACGTAGCCATGCAATGGAATATCTTGAACAGCAAGGAAAATTGGACTACGAATAGCTACTACAATGTGGATGAAAAAATAATACCGAGTGAAAGAATCCAAATACTCCCCCAAAAGAATTTGCAACCCATATCCCAATTAATAAACAACTTTAGTAAATTCAACTAATGTTTATTAACAGAAAACAATTAATTGGATTGTTTGGAAGTAGAGTATTTGAGAGGCAAGAAGGGATAGGAGGGAGAGATGACACAGGAGTAGGAGGAAACTCTTGAAGAGATGGATTAGTTCATGGTGTTGGTTATACAGGTGGGGGTCATAGTGCAGGTATATATTAATACTTATAACATTGTATGAACTTCAAGTAGTATAGTTTTATTGTGTTGACTGCGACTGAATAAAGCTCTTTAGTTAAAAGATAATATAAATAAACATGGGTTATTATCATTTATGTTTAGCATGGGAAATTTCATACTAACAAAATGAAAGTTAATTTGCCCCTGTTATGAGTGTTTGGACCAATCTGTGTGAGGTTATTTCTACTCCAGCCTATATGATCTGGGGAAATGGACTCATTGGAACAATTTGTCAATCAAAATTCCAGTGGTTGAGGCTGACCGTTGGCAGAGTTCACAGCTGTAGCTATTGGCTGTAATGTCTACAGGTTGATGCTCTAGTGTTTGAACTTCACTTCAAGATGGCAGCTGGTTCCATGGTGAACATTCTGAGACAAAGACCAAGAGAAGCTGCATCATGTTTTATGGCCCAGCTTACAGAAGACATGCAATGTCATTATTTCTCATTCCATTCATACAGGTAGATAAAGGGACCACCCAATATCAAGGGAAAAAATCAACAGTGACTTCTGAATGAAGTAATAGCAGATCTCTTAAGGCACACATAAGATTGGGTACATTTTTGGAAAATATACTGCACCAAACAGGATACATAAATGAATACATAAATGTGTTATCATACAAGAAAATTTTGGACACTGGAAATATGATATAAATACAATGACATCAGGGGCTAGGAAGATGAATTGGCTAGGAATTCAGACACTCAATATCCACATAACAATCTGGGCACAGAGACACATTATAACCTGAGCACTGTAGAGAAACAGAGACAGGAAGATCATTGGCGTTTACTGGACAGTCAACCTGGCCAATCTCTGAGCTCCAGGTTCACAAAGAGACTCTGTCTCAAAAAATACAGTAGAGAAGCAACTGAAGACACTTGATCTTGATTTCTAGCTTTCACACACACCTACACACACATTTGCACACAAACCACATAAACCATTCACACAATTAATAACTAAATACACAAAATTAAAGTTTCATTAAATAAAACCATATTCTGGAATTTTTATAATATATTTTATTGAAATTTTGTGTATTTCATACATTACATTTTGGTCTTCTTTATACCCTCTTCCCCCCCATACCCTCCTACTGGATTTCATGAATTCTGTCATTTATATTAAGACCTATCCAGTCAAGTGAATGTCCCCTAACATCCCTCAGTTCAAGTTCATCCACGGGGGTCTAGTTAAACTATCTAGAGTAATTCCCTTAAAGAAGACCAGCTCTTCTTCAGTAATCAGCCGCCCAAAAATTCTTCAGCTAAGGTTGGGGCCTGCTGCCCATTTCCACAGTTCTATGCTGAGGTTTTGTCTGCTTGAGGATGCATAGGCCTTATGCACGCTGTCACCATTGCTGTAAGTTCATATGAGCAATTTCCCAGGAGCCCGTAAGACTCTGTTTCCATATGGTTATGCACCTCTTCCCCTGCCTCATAATCTTTCTCCTCCTTCACAACGGTCCCTGAACTCTGGATAAATTGCCCTGGGTTGCATGAGGGAACTTTATTGATGAGAGTCGAGAGATGAATTAGCGTTCTCTCTATTCCCTATTCCACTATGTTCCATGAGTCTTAGGTGTGAAGGTTCTATTGTAGATGTGTCACTAAGGATAGGGCATTTCACAGACACTTAATCTCTGTGTGTGACCAGTTGGGGAACTCAGTAATTGTATCTGTCTTTTGAAAAAAAAGAGTTTCTTTGATGGATGGAGGCAGAATTATTTAATGTTGATATTTTCCATAGAACTATAAAACTCCTGAAAAAAAAATCGATGTTACTTTTAGTTTGGCCGTTTCTTTTATAGACACAGTACAAAGAAAATTACATGAAGGAAAGAATATGAGTTGGAATTCATTAAATTTAAAAAGTTCTACACTACAAAAGACAGTGTCAAGAATGAAAAAAAATGACAGACTGGGAAAAATATTTGCCAAATACATATCTAAAATATGTAGATACCTATGCAGAAAAAAAATAGATCTCCTGAAATTCAGTGAGAAACTTCTCAATTCATAAATAAGATCAAGGAGCCTGGAGAAATGGCTCACTTGTTATGAGCACTAGCTGCTCTTGCAGAGGACTGGGGTGCAGTTCCCACCACACACATGGAGGCTAACAACCTATCCATAACTCCAGTGCCAGAGGAATCAAATGTCCTCTTCTGGCTTCTGTTGGCGTTGCATACATGGGTGCACTTACATACATGAATGCAAAAAACTCACAAACACAAAATAAAAATAAATAAATTTTTTTAATAAAATTAAAAGAATACACACCTCAAAAAAGATGGACACTCTGTAATAATCTCTGGTGCAAAAGAAGCTTCTTTGATAAGTGGAGGCTGGAATATTTGTCTGGAAATACAAGGATACATATTTTGCACATAGTAAGAAATTACATTACTCTAAGGATGTGCATTTTTAAGGAAAGAAAGATTTATTTCAATCCTGGTTTCAGAGTATTGTCCATAATGTTGGATAAAGCACAGCAGGTAGGCAGCTCTGTCAGCAGTGGGAAAAGCCAAAGGAGGCTTGTTTTAGTCTTAGCAGATTAAATTCATGCATTGATAATTATATGATAATATATGTAACTTAAATAAATTGGTGCATCACCTCATTATTTGTAAATTGGTAAAACAGATAAAGAGAATTAATAACCTTTTTTTCTTTATTATATGAACTATATCTCAGGGTAATCAAAGATTTGATGATGGAGTATGTTCCAGTCACACAGTAAGAAAGGCATAACTGAATTCAAATATGACCATTTTGTAGACCTTAATAAAAACTGGGATTAGACATTGATCATCAGAAACTGTTAACATCTTAGAAACAGCCAGCCATGCCTTGTCTAATGATGAATGTAGCCAACACCTATGAAATAGTCTTTCCAAACTGATCCAATCTAAACTCTATCAAGCCTCCAGCTCTAACTTGCAACTAACAAGAAATACGGGGACCAGAGAAATTTGTCAAATGATGTCACAGAAACTCAATCATTCATAAATATTATAATAACCTGCAACACACATTTATTCACATTGCAAGAAAAAGATATATACGTAATATATAGGTTGAGAGAGATACAAGAAATACACTGACCAATCTCAAGGAACATACTTTAAGCTAATTCTGACTTGAGCCAATAAACTATGAAAATATAAGGTATTGGGAGAGCATAAACATGACAGCATGTTTCATTTTATAAAGAAATTAGTTTAAGCTTTTGGTTCTATAGAAGTTATAAATTTTCTTGTCAATCCTTTCTTTAACTATACATACATCCACACTAAAATATTTGAAATAGAATTAAATGATATATAGAATTCATGCCTAAATAATTCATAGGAGGGGACAGTGAATGTGCATTTAGACTAACTATGAAATAAGTTTAGCAGTCAATATATTATTGTTGATTCTGAAAGAAGGCTGTATTACCTTTTGGAGAGGTTAGATCATTTTTCCACTTTTCACCTATGTTAAAGGATAATGAAATTTTAAGAATAAATGAGTAGATGATTATACCCTAACCTCACTACCAGGCAGTTTGACTTTTCCTTAGATATACTAATGAGTAGCCATAAATGACTCATGTGCAAAGACACCTCTTTACAATATGAGAGAATATCGTACAGCCTGTCATCTGGGTGACTGATTTCAGCAGCTACAAATATTAACCGAAACATGTAGAGCTTGTGGTAGGTAAGTACTGATATCACACACACAAAATTAAATGTGACAACCATTCCTGCACAAAAAGAATTCTGATCAGAGGGCAGAAAGCAGTATTGTGTGGGTTTCCCACCTGTGCTAGACTTGACAGAGCCAGGAGGAACAGGAGGATTGGCACGGGGGCAGTCAAAGCTTAAAATCACTCAATGGAAAAAAGTCATTCAATGATTAGGTGTCTCAAACATTTTTGCCTGAAGAAAGTATGCAGCATCCCGTAACTGGGCTTCTTTGGGTACAAATAACCCAACTGAAATACTCTTCATCGTTTTCCACAGTAATCATTTTCAATAATGTCACAGTGGGCTATTTTCAAGTCCGTCTGATTAAATGTCATCTATGATGGCTGAAACTGTACAACACTAGAGTTTCAGAATGACAGCATTCATCATACATATGGAAAAAATAGACACACCCTGTTTTTCTGACTATGCAATTTTAATACATATTAATATTCTACATACTAACAGAAATGAACAAACCCTGCACCTTGACCAACCACCTTTTATTAACACCATTATTCAAAATCACTCCAGCAATGTACAGAGCAGTTTTTCCAAAAAGAGTCTAAAGGTGATACTGAGAAGGCAAACATCAAAATATAGAATACCATTACCTACTGGAGTACTCAGTAAATGCTATATAAAGTTTTCCCCTAAGAAATTATTTCTATAAATTGTTCTATACACCATACATCTCAGAGAAATAAAATCTTTGAAGTATTTATGAACTGTTTCTGATACATGTTTCAAAAAATTCTTTAGTACTTTCTTTTTCTTTACAAAGAAAATTCAAAAAATTTCACAAGGCAGCAACTACCCAGCTAGAATCTAAGTGATGGTGTAGTAACATTGACAAAACTTGGGGGGCATACATATTCAGAAGTGGAGGTGTTTAACTTCTCCCAGGTTCCAGTATCTGAACCAACAAGATACCCTCATTCTCTACTCCTTCTTTTTGACATAATGCAAGCTTTGATGCATCTCTGCTCACCCTAAAACATTCAAATCTTCCATTAGAGATATGACCAGGCTTCTAATGCTTCTCTAAAGATTTCTTCAAAAAACTTTCATAAAAGATAATACCTTCTGAATAAAAGATCTAAATGAATGTTGCCTATAGCACTGTTTTTCAGGGTACTGGGCTCAGTCCTGCATATTGACAACACAAAGACCACAGACTGTTTGAAAGTTCAGTACACACGTGGACATTTTTCACTTCCTACATTATCTACACCTGTATAAAAGCAGTCAGATTATCTCCCACAGGGAAAATAAAATATGGTAAAGGATTAAGAAGTGATTCATATCTCAAATATAAAAAGTGCTCAATCAATATTTATTTTCCCAATTTATCCACTCCAATTAGAATTATGCCCAAAGTGACTGAGTGTCAGCTTGTCTATGGACTATCTTGGTGATCTTGGTAGCATTCTTCAAAGTGTATGTCAGAAGCATAATTTTCTTAGAGTACTATGAGGTGATGTGCAGAAGCACTGAGTAGGGTAGGCGAGCACAGGCTTTGTAATTAACCTAGTTTAACAAATGCTGGCTTAGTTATCTCTCCCCATGACTGCTTAGAGTTTTAATTGCTAATGCACCTTGATTCTTTTGAGGGACTCAGTTCCAATGTTCTGGGTGATGGTAACCTTATCATCCAATGCCTGTCAACACTCAGAAGAACTAGTATTCTTCAAGCATTCTGTAGCAAATATTGGCCTTGGCAACTAGACTGACAAAGGCAGTGGGCAACTATTGTTGCCTTGAAGAATAATGATTTTTTGGTATCTTTTCTTTCCATGAGATGACTCATATGCACCATAGGAGTGAAACATCTCCAGAAATTCAATGGAGTTCTATTGAACAATTTAAAATTAATTTGCATCTGGGTGATTTAAAGTAAGTTGTTTGCTTTTGTGAACAATATAGTGAATAATTACAGTACTTCCCACTTAACAAGTGAACATGATTTCTATAATTACAGAGGTCACTTTAGTCAGCAATATAATTAGTTTGTCAAAAATGTTTATTACTATTAATAGACTGTTTAAAAGCAGGTGTGGGGAACTCAGTTTCAATTCATAGAAATTTAAATTTTGTCTGTCATGTTTCAGATACATATCAATAACCATTCTTAAAAGGCAGTTTGATTCAACAAGTATCAATTGCATAAGGTACAGTTTAGTAAACCAATACTAATGATAGAAGATGTGCATCCTTTTGTACAAGTTACAATGAATATGTTTTTATACAGTACAAAGCATGTACTATACTAGCTCTTCAAATAATCAATCACTAACTTGGAGTTTCTGCCTTGCCTGAAGTTTCAATCCACTGCAACATTGCTGATTTAACTCTGTCTAGCAAGGCCACAGAAAAACCTTCTAACCGGTGTTGAAATGGTACAGATTATGTGTCAGTTGTCAAAGCAATTGTGCTGTGTGGGGTCTTGCAATTCATTTCTAGAGCATCTGTGGTCTACTCTGGGAGAAGTGCAAATGAAGTCATTGAATTGGAGTAGCTTCCAATCTACATATGCAAAGGAGATACATAGAAATGAAACACACCCAGTTGATCTCAAATATGCTCAAGATACAAGAGACTTAAACCATCCCAGGTTAAGTGGTTTCCCTAGTACTCAGAATTCCAATGTAGTCCTCAGATTCCCACCTGTTGGCATACATACTTCATATGAATTAATTCTCTTGAATAGGAATACCTGTGAATATGAAGGATTTTACTCCCATGATTATGTTACATTGAATGGCAACGGCAAAGGGCTTTGTATACGCAATTAAAGACTCAAATATGTCAACACTGAATTAATCAATAAGGAGGTCAAACTAAGTAATACTGGCCTAACAAGGTAAGCCCTTAAGACACTGAGTCCTTCATAAAGGAATAGAATAAACCAAAGGGATTTCTTCACAGCTGTAGAAACATAAACTGCCATGTTGTGGAAAGGACCAGGCATTGTGGAAATTCCATCCACAGTTAGTTCTTTTTTATTTTTTTCCTTGATGCTGGGACTTGAACCTCAGGTCTTGCCCAGTTTAGACAAGCACTCTACCATTGAACTATTTTCCTAGCCACCCACATCCATGGATTTTAAGGCACTGTCTAAAGGAAAATGCAATAAAGACATCTTAATTAGGTAAATGATTGTGAGCTAGGTAAATGAAAGGATCAAGAAGAGGAGAGGCATCTAAAGTCTGATAAGAATAGTGTATGCAAAAGGCAGTAGTTACTCAACAGTCAGGAAAAAAATAGAGGATGGGAAAAAACACTAAAGTTTATCAGGGACCCTATGGTCCTGAAACTCAGATACCTGAGAAAAGACTACTTACTAGCAGGTTTCCCTGAGCTTGGAAAATGGTATCAGGGAACTGAGACCCAGATCTCCAAACTCTGATAAAGAAGTCTATCCCTTAAGTGTTGGGAAAATTCAAACTGCTGCTGTTAAAGGAAGGTTAATATGAGAAAATGAAACCGAAGAGACACCCTCAAGAGCACCAAGGCTAAGAATTCAGAGAGCAAACCTGAAGGAGCAAATCTTCCCTCCTGCAGCCCTGCAGACTTCCTCCAGTAGTTCTTGTTGACAGAGTCTAACATAGAGCCACCTGAAAACACATGTGTGGTTTCGGTCACTGTCCAGTACTTCAATGTGAATCCAGGAGAGTGAATATGGAGCTGGGAAAAAGAGCTTAGTAACTGGCATGCGTTGCTAAAATATTTTTTTCTTATGCCTGTTTCATTTCCCAGAAGATCTGCTGAACTTTCTTATGCCTGGAAATTCATAAAGAAGTTTCCCCCGAAAGGATAAAAAGCTCACACAGAACTGATGAGATTGCTCTTACCTCTAAGCATACTCATATCCCATTACTTATCTGGAATATCCATTTTGATGGCTCATCAGTGTCTCAAACATAGCACACCTGCAACTGAGCCCTCGGTAGCAATAGCTTAGCCTTCCACCCACCCCTTCTTTCTCAGCATATGGCAGCAACCATCCATGTGCTCCATCCAGAAATCTGGGATCATTCACGTTTGTTTTCTCTTAACAGCTCTTACACAAGTCAGTACTTTCTATACCTTTATTTCTCCAAAATCTAATATTATCCATGCGCTTCTCTTCTGATCATAACATTATCATTTCTTGAATAAACTTCTACTTCCACTTCCTGCACAACCACAGTTATTCTGTACAAGTTAGTTAGTTGTTCTTTGTTTAAGATAAGTTTAAAGAATGGGTCAGTTTATGCAGTTCTGTTTTTAAGACCTTCTGCAGTTTCTTATTGGACAGAAATAGAATTCGCCTTTCTGCTGTGTGGCTGCTAATATAGTACACTTTCCTGTGCACATCTCCAGTCTTCCAGAGCACCTTTCAGCCTCGAGCCGACCAAGCCCTTTCCTACGACCGGATCTCGTTGCAGCTGCTTTCTCTGCTGTCTACATTGTTGGCTCACATTCACCTGGGCATTTAGCATAAAGGTCACTGACACAGGAAGATCTCTTCTGCTCACTCCATCTGTAATGGATTCTTTCAAGTTCCATCTCACTCCTGCTCTATCATTCCCTCCCCCCATGGCTCTTCACTCCCTTTAATGCGCAGTCACTAACCATTTAATTGTTACTTTTCTGTATCACAGTTTTTCTTCCCATAGAAGAGTGATCTGCATTTTCCCCAATCATTCTCTATTCTGTCACTAACTCAGTGCTGATATTCCAATTTCTATTGTCTTTCTTATGAGCATTCTGATGAAAATGTGACATTAAATACCCAGACACAAAATGAGAATAGTAAAAACTCCTTGTCATCAAATGGCACAGCAATATATTTAGAATATTAATACCATTTAAATTTTTAAGTCATAATTTTCTACCTTTAACTCCAGGTATATCCAGATCATTGCCACACAGGAGTCCAGGACTTTGTACTCGATAGTTCTCTTTTGCCATCAGCAGCAGCTTTTCTGTCTCAAGTCCTTCTTTTCCAAGGAACAACCATGCCTTCTGATTAAATTTATACCAAATGAATTTACAATACTTATAACAAAGGCAGAAAATCCTGTATCTAGATTAATCAATAATCCTTGCGTGGTGTTGTAAAGTACTCTTCCAGATGCTCAAATGTCTTTTTTCCCCAATATCCTATGCCAAACACCCTCTCCTCTTTTATCTAATACCCAAACTCTGACTTTGACTTCAGCGTTTAACCTCCAATTTCCTGCTTTGCTGAGGCAGACTACAGACTATATATATTATATATAATATGTATATATACATATTATATATATATTCTTTAAGAAAACTGATTAAAGTTTTCAAAGTATTAAGCTTTTAAGGTGTGTGTACCTTACTAACGTTCAAACAAAGGAACAGGTGAAACTTCTACAAAGGTGTTGGAGCGTGAAACACTGGTGCTTCTGACAATCCTCCTGCCTGAAAGCATTTCTCCCAAGCATCTCATGAAGCTTCTTCTTTTTTGTTTTTACAAAAACTTTATTGAGAGTTTCATACATGCACATAAAGTGTTATGATCAAATCCATGCCCACTCCATCCCCTCCAACATTCCCCCCTCTGAAGAGGTAACCCTAAATTCTTTTAAGGATAAGTTATGAGCTCCCAAATACTTTTGACAATTTTTGGCCTTGGAACAGAGTATGTTGCTGACAGGCCCAAGGACATTTTGACTTTTAGCCAAGCTTTTTTTTTTTTTTTTTTTTTTTTTTTTTAACAGGACCACGCCTCAGCTTCTCTCAAGAATGAAATGCTTTTGCCATGATCCTTCTAACCTTCCACCTACCATTCTGCATGCTTCCTTTTCATCTAAGCCAGATTTTTAGGGTAAAAATTGCACCCACCTTTATGCACTCTTTTCTGTCTTCAAAATGATTTTACAGAGAAGCAGCACAAATCCAATGACCCACTGTACAGAGTATCAAGACCCAGCCTCTATCCCAGCCTGAGACAGCTCTAAAGAATCATCTCAGTCTCAGCACTCCCAAGAGCTGAACCGTGGCTATCCCTAGCATTTCTTCTCAAGAATATTTATTAATAAGCATCTTATGTACTCATTTCTAAGAAATTTGTGACCTGGGGAACCCAAACTATAACTTAAGCCTGCAGTAATAGAAGCAATCCTTAACCTTCTCACATTAGGAAACTAATTTCTCTAAGTGTTCCCATCATGCTCTTCTTCCTATGCAATAAAGACTATGTCATTTTTGACTCACACAATAGGTACTCTATGAAGAACTGGCTATTATATTGATATCTGATATTTGCTACTGAGAATTCATTTGTCTGGACTAAATTATTGCATTAATTAATTTGTTTACAATGTTTCAATATATTAGGTCAAAAATCAGAAATTCTTGGGTTGAAAAATCTTTAAGAAAAGGTTGAAGTAGAAGACTGATAGAATAAAAAACCTGACTGTGAAGGGAAACCAGTCTTCAATGTAGTGCGGTTCTGAGGTAGAAAGCAAGGTTTGGGGGCTCAGGCGCATGTGGACTTGGGACCACATTTTGTCAGTTACTATCCTCCTGATCTTGAAAACAATGGAAAGAAAACCAGTTATGAAGCACTAAACCCAAAACAATCTAGGGTAAAAGTAAGCACCTGACAAATCCCTTTTGGTTTATGTGTACTTCTCCATCCTCCTCCACCTAATTTTCAACTTTGTTTTATAAAGTTGATACCCACGAAATTGCTTTTCTTCTATATCTACATAGGAAGAAAACCAACATAAGGTGCAATTGGGCTCTTTCAATTCACTTGCTCTTTTAAATTGATGTCAATGAGCCAGTCATCCCACAATTCTTAGAATGGAGGCTGTTGAATCTGGTTACAAGTAATGAAGCAAAACAAAGTATCATGGCAAAACTATGCAAATCCACCCTTACCTAAATCAAACGAATGGGCAGTCTTCACATCCCTGCCAGCTAATTTACTTCATGCTAGTGGATATTGATTCTATGTGGAGTGCTGGGGAATCTGTCATGCTTAAGATGCCATCTGCTCCAACTGCCAGTGGAAGTCACTTCTCCCAAATCTGTTGGTGAATTGCTTGTCCCTCATTCCTGCAGGCTTTCAAAAGTGTTGTTAGGTTCCTAATCGACATAAGACAAGAAACTCCATCTATTCATTTTCATTACTTCTAACAAATAGCTAATTTCATTCTTCTTGTCAGGAATGTCCCCTCAGTCACACACAAAACTCAATGGAGTAAAGGGGTCTGTGACAAAATAACATGGGAGTTTTGTGAAGAAGATGTATGGATTTATACACACGTCAGTAAGAGTTATAAATATTATACTCCATGAATGTGTGGAGCAATTACAGAGCAAGAATAGTTTGTTAGAAGAAATGGACAGAAAACTTCCAAAGTAAAGGATACATTGAGGAAAATTATGCCAGGAAAAAATTATACTAAGAAAAAATATTTTCCAAGAAAAAGTACAGAAATTCTACTTTGTGGAACACTAGGGTCATCAAATTCTATGACTGGTACTATGTAATTAAATACTCATTTGTTCTGATTCTGGTACCAATTTGTGATATTTCTTATTAGATCTTATAGAACCAAATGAGTGAGGGTTTTAAGTGACTCTTCTGGGGTGAAATAAACTCTAAACAATGAAGTCTAATGAACATCTCGGCAGTTAAGAAATTGCAAAATTGTACAAATCCATTTATTTCTTCTCAAAGGTACATTTCTCTGAAGCAATCTCATTTTGTCTTAAAAAAATCACCACGCTATTCAGGCCATACATTTTGTTCTGATTCTGAATGCATCTGAAACAATGTTCACTGATTCCTCAGAAAATAAAAAGACAGCGCTCTCAGCCATAAGTTCTTAAACTCCCTCATCTTTTCCTACTGTTGTTAATGCAAAGTTGGCAGCATAATTGCCTGATAATGTTTAGTTTAGCTGTCGTTGGGGAGCATTTTCCATAGGTACATTTATAAGTGTAAATAATACACTTTATACAAGATTTGCTTTACTTGGAGCCTCCATGCAAACAGGAAGAATCGGAATTGAGAAATAAATTATACTTCCAAAGTTCATGTATAAGAAAAGCTTAAACATATAACAGTTAAATTATTAATCTCACACAAAGCAGTCATCAAGTATCTGTTGATGATTATTAATCATTAGATTTGAAAGGCCTTAAATTATTAAAACGATACATCACTAAAAGAATAGACACCTACTAATAGATTATAAGACATAATCATGCATAATGCAGTGTCCCAACCTGCATGCTGCTCTTTTGTCAAAAGTCCATGCTCAGCTGTGTATATTAGAGGCCAGCCTTTTTAGACATATGCTTGTTGTCTAAAATCATTGTTTCTGTGTTTCAAGCAAATCAAAAAAATACTAGGGGGAAGCATTCTCTTTTCAGCTAATTCATTTGTATTTTAGTAATAGCTTTTGTCCATTGTTAAAACAAATATTGTTTATAAAAATAGGGAAAGAAAATCATTTCTGTTTTCCACACAGAAACCATATATTGGCGAATACGTATGAATCCTTCCCATAAGTGTAAACATGTGCATAGTATTTGCAAAATTAAAGGGATATATTTTTATATACCTTGAGGGTTTTTTGTTTGTTTTGTTTTGTTTCTTGAGACAGGTTTACCTGTAATCCCAGCTGGCGTGGAACTTGCTATATAGAGAAGACTGGCCTCCATCTCACAGAAATATGCCTGCTTCTGCCAACAGAGTGCTGGGATTAAAGGCATGCACCACCAACCCTGGCAAGATTTTTTCCTGATATTATTTTTCTTCAGCGGTTGCTATATGCATTCATATCTTCAAGATCAGCTATTTGTCAGATGATGATAACTAAAATAAAGACATGGTAAGTAGAGACATGGAAAAGGCAGCACCACGTCATTGGGAGAACTGAAAGAAGACACCACTGATCATGTTACTTTAGGATAGCAATCCAATTACAATGCTTAGATACTGGCCAAGAGAGTAGCTCACTTGTTCAAGAAGTGCTTGGAGGCCAGCAGAACAGTAGAGTCAACTGCAGAGAGTACCATGAAATGAGTTGAAGAAGGGAAAAAATGTCAAATGAAAGATGTAAAGATGCTAAGGTGATGGACAGGTTACAACAGGGTTTGGATTTATTTTTTTTTCATTTTATTTATTTTTTTATTTTATGTGTATGAGTGTATTGCCTGCATGTAGGTAAGTGCACCCGTGTCGTGCAATGCCCTCAGAGGTCAGAAGAGGCTGTCCAGTCCCCTGGAACTGGAGTTACAGACAGTTGTTACCTGCCATGTGGGTGCTGGGATTTGAACCCAGGTCTTCTGCAAGAACAACCAGTGTTCTTAACCACTGAGCCATCTCTCCAGCCCTTGGATTTCTTTCTATTGTGAGGATTTGGGTTTTTATTCAGTGAAATAAGAAGACACAGAAGGGTTGTAAGCCACAGAGCCATATGGTCCTATTTCTATTTTAACCGTATCAGTTACTTCTTCCCTGTGGCGGTTAAAGTATAAAGGGCAGTGAGAGAGGAAGCAAATTAACCTATTTAAAATATGAAAAACAATTCAGCAGTATCTAGAAAAATGAAGGCCTGTGAGAGTGAGACAGGTTAGCTGTGGGGAGGCTAAGAGTTGGTTCTGGAGGTATTCTACATATATAATATATTTGCCCAGTAGGTAGGTACAGAATATGAAAAACAAGGAAAATTCAAAGATATTGTCAAAACATTTGACCCGAAAACTGTTGTAGTCAAAAGGGGGTGAACTAACTTCTCCTGTAATAAACATACTAGGCTTATGAGCCTCTCCTGTCTCAATCACAATTGCTCACTTCTAGTGTTACATTAAGGTAGTTGTAAATGGTAAATAAACCAGTAAAGTAGGTTATTTTCTAACAAAAATTTAATCACAAAATTAGAGTAGATTGATTCTTTAACCGGTCAAATGTATATACTATTTAGAAAATTCGTTATCTAGAAAAATCTGAGTTTTAATCTCATTTGCCAATAATCATTCATTGATTCTTTTGCTTTCTCCTCAATTTGCCTGCTATTATTTACTTATCTCTTAGGTGTGTGTGTCTGTGTGTGTGTGTGTGTGTGTGTGTGTGTGTGTGTGTTTCAAAATACTTTGTTTGGAAACAGTGGGATGCAGAAGTGAACTGGAGTATAGTGGATTTACTCAACTAGACCCATGATTGATCTTTTAGTATTAATCCTATCTTACATATTTTGCCTAAATTTCACATAGCTCTGATCTATCATCTTTTCCTACTACTGGATTTATTTGTTTTTCTAAAATTTTGTTAAGGATGTTTATATTAACGTCCATGAAAGATATGATTTTACACTTGAATTTTGTAAAATGTATTTTTCTTTGGATTTTACATTAGGTTAATAATGGTCCTAAAGCATAAATTAATGTAGGAACAAATTTTACAATATGGACATAATCTGGCCAAAAGATTTTTACCTAAGCTAATTTTTACCTAATTTATAATATAAACAAGCTCACTGAGCCTTGTTCTCCTCTTTTGATCTGAACATATGACCTTAATCCTTCAAGACCCCTCACTGCCCTCCACCCAAGATAGTGTATGAAGGTGTGCATGCATTCCTTGTATATCAAAGTGCTGCAAGAAGCATGCTTTTCTCATTGCAAACAATGAGAGAATGAGAAACATTGTTTGTAGTTGGCCATGTGATACTCTAGATCTAGGCATCAAAAGAATAAGAGTGAGCTTGATTTTTACTTCCACATACATTTACTGACTTGGATATGATGAACCAATCTTGAATCCCTGCAGTGAAACCAACTTGAACGTGGTGTATTCCCCAAACCAGTTGTAATGGATATCAACAGGCAAACAAATAACAATTGCTGATGAAGAAAACATGGAGAAAAATCCTCTTTGGGGAATGGAAACACATACCATCATGAGGAAAATTACTGAGAAAGGCCCTTAAAAAACTAGAAATTGAGCTTGGTATGGTGGCACACTTCTTTAATCCTAGCACTTGGGAGGCAGAGGCAGGCAGATGTCTGTGAGTTCAAGGCAAGACTCATATACATAGTGAGTTTCAGGCCATCTGTAGCTACACAAAGACCCTATTTAAAAAGACAAAAAAACTAAAAATTGAACTGTCCTGTGGTCCAACTATATCACTCTTGGGTATATACTCAAAGGACTCTAAGTCAACAGACCACAAAGATGTTTTCACATCCATGTTTATTGCTACACTAGTCACAACACCCAAGAAATTAAACTAGTCTAGAGGTCCATCAAAAGATGAAAGAATGAAGAAACTGTGGTATTTGACACAATGAAATTTTAGGCAGATATTATAAAAAATGGAATTATGGCTTTTGCATGAACATTAGAAGTCACTATATTAAGCTAAATAAGCCAGACTCAGAGAGACAAATGCCATATGTTTTCTCGTAATTGTGGAACTTAGATTTTAAATTGTGTGTCTTTTTGTCTGTAGATCATGAAACTAAAAGGGAGATCATGAGAAGAGAAAAAGCGCTCTTAAGAAAGGTAGTAAATAGAGAGTGTAAGGAAAAATGTGTGATCAGAGGAGGCACAACTCAGAGTAGAAGGGAACCAGCCAGGAAGTAGAGGGGCAGTAGAGGATGATTGGACAGGAGAAAAAATGAGAACAAACTATAACAATGACATGTTTATGCCTTTCTGAAACCCAGAACTTTACATGCTAACTGAAAAGATTAACTAAAAACTAATTAATTTATAAAGTTTGATCAATGATGAAACTGTGAAAGGCAAATTAAAATGTAGTTGTAGATTTGTGCCTAAATTGCCTTCCATTCCAGTAATAGACAATGCTTGCCCAAAGAAATTTTTTAAGGCTTATCTATCTTACTAAGAAATAAATTGCTAATACTATGCTACACTTTATATCCAGTAAGTATCAAAATCTAGATGTAATGTTTTAACTTGGGAATCTAGAAGGTCATTTTCTTAAATTAACAAAGAATTCCTTATGAAGTCTTCAGTGAAAACGAACTTGAGTTTGATATGCACCATAGGTAGGAGCTGACCATCAACATGTGGTGCTGGAGAAAAAGATCATCGAGAATTTGAGAGGAATATAAAGGTCAGGAGTGGAGTGCTCATCTACAGAAATAATGAATCAAAAAGGAACATAAAAGAAAAGTTTTCAGGAGAATGACTGAGAGCAGCTAAAGCAATTAATAATACAAATTGTCTTCACCTTGGACAACTCTTTACAGTCAAAGTGAATATTATTACATAGCATTATATACTATTATATAATCATATTCCATATTTCTGACTTCTTGGGGAAAATATCTCAGAAGCTGAACTACTTCATCACCATACACATGCATTTTTATTTCCATCCATCATTTGTGAGGCTGAGGCAGAAGAATCACTTAACTCAGGAGTCTGATACCAGACTGGGCAATACATTAAGACACTCTCAAAATTTTTTTCATAAAAAGAAGTGGAGGTATTTGAAAAAAAAATTACTGAGGATTACAAATAAATAGTCACCCAACCCAGGAAAATTTGATTAGCAGTATTAGTCATTGGGGAAATGCAAGCAGGTACTCAAGGAGACACTACTCCTCAATGAGATAATACAGTGGGCATGGTGGTGCACCCCTTAAATCCCAGACCTCAGACGCAGAGACAGGCAGACTTCTGTGAACTCGAGGCCAGCCTGGTATACATAGTGATTTCCAAAGGGGTTGAGACTGAGACTATGGAAAACCAGTCAAAAATTAATAACAAATATTAGCAATACAATGTAAAATTAATACCATCATATACTGACAATAGGAATGCAAAATGATGCTACAGCCACTTTAGAAACATTTAAGCAAATTATAAATTTTAATCTTAAGAAATGATTCGATCTAGCATTCTCCTGGGAAGAAATGAAAACTTGTGTGCATACAAAGCTTGGAAATTAACATTCATAAAATTATGCATAAGAGCCAAAGGAGAGAAACAACGCAAATATTATCAAATGATAATGACATAAACAAAAGATAACACATCCATACCATGGAATATTATTTGCTTACTACAAGCTATGCATACTGGTAAGACTGCAACTCCTTGAACATGGTGAAAGAAGGTAGTTAGAAAAGATCACATATGGTCTACAGCCATACCACCCTGAATGCACCCAATCTCGTCTGATCTCAGAAGCTGAGCAGGGTCAGGCCTGGTTAGTACTTGGAATTGAGAAAAGATCACATATGATAGAATCCATGTATATGGAATTTTTAGAATAGGAAAATCTTTAAAAATAAAGAGTGAATTCATGATATCCTGAGCCTAAAGTTGTTGGGAGAATCACACACTTGTAGTTGGAAAGGGAGAATGTAGAGTTTTCTTTCCAGGCATTAAAATTTTCTAAAATGGATTGTAATAACAGTGTCAGAACTTTATGAACACCAAAAACCATTGAATTCTGCACTTTAGGTGGATGAATTATTTATGTGATATGGAAACTGCGTCTCAATAATGCTAGTAGGATGAAGAAAGGAGGAAACAAAGGAGATTGACAGAGCTAAACAAAGAGGCTATGATCTCTCAAAGAGAAACACATGCAGGGCATGAAGAGAAATTTTGTAATGCTATCCCCTACTTCATAGTAGCTTAGAGTAACCAAATATCTACATGTCTACAGAATAATCAGTCATTACCTAGAATCCCTGCCCTTGGTTTGCACCGTAACTAGTCAATAACACAGCCTAATTATGAGATTGCCATGAATCCAACATCCATGCTTCTGCACTAGAACTACAATTGGTCAAATCACACTCATTTATGACCCATTAAATTAATTATACTGGATGAGATATATCAAAGTAAACTTATTTAATCAAATCTACATCTCAAAGGAATGATCAATCAAAAGAAAAATTTGGTGGGGGGGGTAGTGGAGGTGGCAGTTTTATGTTGTTTCCTTAGTCTGCAAAAGCGTTGCTTTCTCAGCTACAGAGATTGCTTCCCCAGATATGAGGGAGAAGCAGGACCTCCCTAACATTAGTTATGAATCACTGAGCCATCCTAAAGAACAAAAGGCACTAGGGCTGTTTGTTACCATTTTATCTGCCATAGGAGCAATTAGGCTCTGTACAGAGAAGGTGTTTAATTAGTATTTGCTCAACTGGAAAAGACAGAGATTGTAAAGCCAATTAAAAACAAATCTATCTACTTGTTTATAAAAACTTAACTGGTTTCTGGCAAATCTGAACTAAACATTATACAATTGGACTTGGAAATTCTCTTTATTAACAAATTCTCTAAATACCACGAACTTTCTCATTTTATGGATCTCTTGCTTTTTAAAGTCCCTGTTTTTTAAAGTTACCCTGTTGGAGGTAAGTAAAAACTTTATTATTGTTCCAAAAAGTTGTATATGAGTTTACTTTCAATAGGGGAAAAAACACTTATTTAATCATTTTAAGATACCATAAGAATATCCTACCGAAACTCAATAATTATGTAAATTTTTCTCTAATATTTAAAGAAAATAATCAAGAAGCAACAGGAGAAATCTAGATTATGATGAAGATTAGAGAGAATAAATTCAGTGTTAAATTCTACATTTTGTGAAAAGCCTTTACCTGGATGTCTTCCATTTCAGCCTCACCCTTTCCATCCTGATTTACGTGGTCAACATCGTTTTCCTCAAACTCTGTATGTATGTTTCATTTACACAAGTACTTCCACATCACAAAATTGGCTTTCATTATCTGCAAACCTAACAAAGCTATGCACTCAGTAAGGATTAAAGAGGTATTTGTTGCCTTGAAGAACTCAGAGATTATGAAACCAAATAAAACAAATTTGAAGATTGAAATTGTTAAAAAGTGGGAATAAAAACAATGAATAGGAGACTAGTAGGTGGTTAAGTGGATAAGGATGCTTATAGTGAAAGCAGTATAGCTTGAACTCAGATCCTTGGGACCTATGTCAAATCAGGGCATGTCTGTGCATGCCTAGAACCTAAGCATCGGGGAGCAGGGACAAGTGGGTTTTAGGCATTGTTCTTGACTAGGCTCAATGAGAGACCCTGTCTCAAAAAATAAGGTGGAGAGTGATAAAGGTAGACACCCAGTGTCTTCCTTTGACATCTGCATGTGTACACTCCCACACACGTGTACACATCATTCATGCACGCACGTGCACAAACACGTGCACTCACATAAAATAAAAAAGCCAAGCAAATTCACTGAAAGTCTGCCAAGAGGACAGCTCAAGTGCACATTTTCTGACGTATATTTCCAGATATTCAATGTGCCTGAGGTATGGTGAATTTGTGGGTAGATCAGACCCTTGGTTAATTAAAGGAGAACCAGAAATGTTTGCAAGTAGGCCAGTTCTTATTTTAGTATCAAACAATTAAAAATGTCACCTGGAATATGAGTCACATAGAAATTTTGGTTTTCATTGATGCACATTACCTCTCCCCAAGCAATCATGCCATTAAATATTAATCATTCTTACTTCACCCAGTTAATAACTAGAATAAATGTTAATCACGGAAATGGCAGACTGTAGAGTTCAAGAGCTAACTGACGCTACTGTAAGAAATAAAGTAGGTGTTTATCTACTAAGATTGTTTAAGTGATTGCTATTCACAAACCTACCTCATGGGGTTAAGGGAAAATATTTAGATTCAAATGCCTAGTTTATCACTCTGTACTTGAGAAATCTTGAGAAAAATTCTTTCTCAACTCTAATGAATTTCATTTATTTTGTTTCAGAACCACTGGTAAAATTACATACATACAGTTAAATTAAGAATTAATGTTCTATAAACATACTTAGCAGAGTACCAGACCCTAAGAAGAATTTGGTGGAGGCTAGAAATCAAAATATGTTTTTGTTTGTTCAAGTGATTTACATGCCTTCCAATCTCACTTCTTCTTTGCCTGTCACGTCAACCCCTCATATTGTCATTTTAAGAAATAAATTTATAGATGATGTAACAAAAGCACTGTCCCCCTTGCCTACTCCAAACACTATTTTCTAGACTGCAGTAACTCATTACTACTCAGAGAATCAGTCACAGTAATTTAAAATTAAACTACAAAACAGGGATATAGAGAAGAAAAAGCTGTCTGCCCAGATTATTCTTTTGACTTTCTCAGATGGTAAAGAAAGTAGCATGAAGGAGAGCAACTTAAAAAAAAAATATGTTAGGACAGAAATAGTTTATTCACAGAGCAGTGAGCCAATGCAGAGAGCAGGAGAGCAAGCAAGCAAGAAGTAGAGAAAGAAGTTAGATAGAAAATGAGGAAATGATTTACAGAGCAAGGTCACAGAAATGGACTACACGAGGTCAAGAGTATGATGGAGGATCTCAGACCACTGGAACAGGCCTGCAATCCCAAGTACTTGGGAAACTGAAGTAGGACAATCACAATTTCAAGGTCTTCCTGGGGTACAGTGTGGCTTCACTTCAAAGCCAGCCTGGGAAACTTATTGAAACCTTGTCTCAAAATGAAAGATAGAAGAAAGAAAGAAGAAGGAGTGGAGGAAGAGTGGAAGGGAGGAAGGAAAGAGGGAAGGAAGGAAGGAAGGAGGAGGGAGGGAGGGAGAAAGGAAGGGGTTAAAGTTAAAGCTCAGTAGTAAATTATTTCTCTAATATGCAAAAGTCTCTAGATTCAA